>NW_011500689.1:32322-41893 GCF_000495115.2 Populus euphratica | reverse complement strand
ATTGATCGGAAGATAGATGCAATTGTTGGATGCCCCATTAACGTACACTCACTCAAACATCCAAAACCGCATTACTGAATCACTAGAAAATGGCAGGTTACCCACCTCGGGAAGCAACTCGGTGTCAAAAGAATGCAGATCTAAGAGCCCAGGACTGAACTCATTTGGTGAGCCCTCCCCATTCTTCCTCTGGCTCGAAGCTCTTGAACTAACAGGAGGTGTAGTTGGCTCCGAATAAAACTCATTTCCCCTACTAAAACTGCTTTGCGCATTCCCATACATTCTCAATGCCTGCCCTCCTCCTCCACCACCATAGAGATTATAGTCCTGCATCCAGTTCCACCATTGTTGAGACACAGCAGCACCCAATAAAGGAAAATCACCATTTTGTTAAAAAATAAAAAGAAATAAGGAGATTTTGAAAAAGAAAAAAGAAGTTCTGTTCAGTTTTACTCATGTTCTCTTTACTTGCATTATCAAGGGAATCAAAAGGACCAGATCTGTCTTTTCCATTCCATCAAACACCCATTATATTCAACTCCCAATCTAAAGCAAATATATATATATAGAAAAAGAAAAAAGAAAATCCTTAAGAACCAATAACATTTCACAAAACACTCCAAGATTCAAAATTTGTACGAGCCCCGTTGTTTTACGAGGAAGCAAACAAAGAGAGCAGACTCAAAGCAAAATGGGAAAAGTATAAAAAGAAGAAGAAATTAAAAGATCAGGGAAAGGTATAAAACCTGAAGAGGAGGAATTATACAAGAGGAGGAGGAGTTGTTATTTTGAAGGTGCTGAAGACCAGCAGATTGAAGCCATCTCCCATTTTCCAGAAACATTTCGTTGCCGTTGCCGTTGCTGTTGCTGTTGTTATCAGAAGATGAGTATTGTCTTTGATGATGAGATCTCTGCCTTCCCATTCCGTTGTTCATATCACACGCTCCCTCTCCCTCTCTCCGTTTCTGTATTTCTATAAAGAGAGATTCTTGATTTATTTGCCCCCTTTTTGCTTTATCTGGGCGAAATAAGAAAAAGAAATTCAAATTGAAACGTTTTGGAGTAGAGAGAGAAACAGAAGCAATTAAGAAGATTATTAGAACCTAATCACTTTTTGTAATGTTACAAAAAAAAAAATGGATAGAGAGAGAGAGAGAGAGTGAAGTGGAGGAGACAGAGACAAGAGTTAGAGTTGAGTAAATATGAAGGACTTCATGTCGTGTTGGAGATTTTGAATTTTTGAAGACAAAGAGGGGACCAGCGCCTCCAGCACGTGTGGCGCACGTGTGATTCTTACTGTAGATAGGGTTTGTCTATTTCAAAAAAATTGATTGGGGAAACTACAATTACACCCTCCAACTATTGGGTATATTTCAATTAGGTCATTCTCCTAACCATTGTTCTGTGCCGCGTGTTCTTTTGTCACACATAAAACTCGTGTATCAATTACACTCCATTTTTCTTTTATCTTTTTTTCACTTGGGCTTTAATAGTTTAGTTAATAATAACTAAGTTGTAGTTTGGTATTGTGCTTCAAACCGTGTTTGATTAAAATTTGATTTATTTTGTTTAAAATTATTTTTTTATATTTTAATTTGTTGATGTTAAAAATAATTTTTAAAAATAAAAAATATATATTATTTTAATATATTTCTAATAAAAAAACACTTTAAAAAACAATTAATATTATACTTCCCAACACTCCCTAAATTTGGCACCTTAAATTTAATTTTTAGATAATCTATAAGTAATTTAGTTTGAATAATAGGTCTTAATGATGTAATGAGAAAGGATCTCGGTTTCCAAACTACTAAGTTCAAAAATAATTGAAATAAGTCTTATTATAATTATAATAAAGTTACGTAATTTATATAATATATTTATAATTTTTTATTTTTTTTTTGGTAAGATTATACCTATTTTATTTACCTTATTATTTAAGTATGTATTTTGTGATATGGTATAAATGTTTTTATAAAAGCTCATTTAGATTGAATTATGATGCTTTTTTAATATAAAATTAGTGCTTTTAAGTCCCAACATGGCAACATGTTCTTAAAAATTAATTTGAAGCAAAAAAAAATAATTTTAATAAAAACTATATTTAATTTCAATGTCAAATAGACACTATAAACACTTTCAAACACAAATGTATTCATCATTTTTTAATATAAAATTAGTGTTTTTAAGTCCCAACATGATAACATGTTGTTAAAAATTAATTTTAATAAAAAATATATTTATTTTCAATGTCAAATAAACAATGAAAACACTTTCAAACACAATATCAAACATTGTATTCATCATTTTATATATAATCAACAAGAAATACATTTATTTGGCACTACCAATAACCAAATTAAATAAATCAAATCGAGAAAGAATAGACATGCATGGGTTGCATATGCAATTTATTGGGCAATTTAATGCCCAAGTGATAGAAGGAAGATAATTAAACACATTTTTTCAAACGTGAAGGGTAATATTAATATAGTAAGTAGGAGAGAGACTTGCTTGAAAATATAGTTTCCCAAAAATGATTTTAGTTTCACGGAAGATGGTTGATTTGCATATGAGCGATCTTACAACAACTACATAAACTATGTAGAAAAAATAAAATTAATTATATTTAACTTAGCAGTAAAAAAAAGATATTAAGAAGCAACGGAATATTATTTTTACAAAATGTGAATTTTTTATAAAAATTGTAGCTTTTATTATATATCTTTCTTTTTTTATTTACTTAATATATATCTTATTTTATCTATTTTGTTATTTAAATATGTATTTGATAACACATAATATGTGCTTTTATAAAATTACAAAACAATACATATGAATATAAACTATAAGACATGAAATACAATATAATTATCTCAAATAAAAAAGTTAAGAAACAATGGTGTGGATTATATAAAAAAAAAAAGTAGTATAATTATTCTATGTTCAAAACTTAAAAATCAATTCATGTGGATATAAGTTATATATAGTTAACCACATTAAAAAATTAAAAAATAATCTATATGAATTTATATTATAAAAAAGGATGACATGAAGGATAATATAATTATATTTTATGTTGAAAAATTAAAAAATAATTTATATGGATATATGCTTTATACAGTTATTCAATATTTAGAAGTTACAAAACAATCCAAATAAAAATAGGCTATAAAAAAAATACAAGGCTAAGTATTTATATATTAAATTTTATATTTGTTTAGGCTTATTAAAAGAAAATTAAAAAAAAAAAACAAGTTCCAACTAGATTATATCAAATCATAAAAATTTTGGGTTAACCCTATAGGTCATACAAGTTTAAAAATCAATTGCACTTTTTTGTTTTAGTAGTTTGAGCACCACTATTTGTTTGTTTTTATATTTTAAAAATGTTTTTGAAAAAATTTAATCTTTTTATTTTTTTATTTTAAATTAATATTTCATTAGTATTTGTAAATTATTTTAATTTACTGACATAGAATCACACTCTTGATCCTCAATAATTATAATTGTAATTTTTACCTTTCAAATATGCTTTTTAAAAAACTTTCAAACATGATACCAAACATTAAACATTGTTTTAAGAGTAACGCCTCCAGCAATCTCAATCTCATGTAGAGATATAATCTACATTTTATAGTCAATGGTAAATACATTTAACTATCACAACCTATAACCAAATTAAAGAAAACTAACATATGGCACGTTTAGATTAAATAAATTGAGAAAGAATTGACATGAATGGGTTGCATATGCAATTTCATGGGCGTGTTAATGTCCAAGTGATGGAAGGAAGATACTAAACACATTTTTTAAACGTGAAGGGTAATATTGATATAGTAAAAGGTGGTTTGGAATTGCCTTGCGAATAATATTTTTAAAAATTTTGATTTTTTTTAAAATTAATTAATTAATTAATTAATTAATTAATATTTTTTTATTGTTTTAATGTTTTAATATTAAATATATTTTTTGTAAATATAAAATATTATTTTAATATATTTTCAAGTAAAAAAATATTTAAAAATAATTATTATCATAATCTCAAATACCTCCTCCTAAATAGAAGATAGGCTTGCTTGAAATCTACCTAATAAAAGGATACATAACAGTATTTGGTTATTTTCATATGATAAAAATGATGGAGATAGAAGAGATCAGAGTTGTTCGAAAAAATTAAAAAATCAATTAAATTAAAAAAAAACTAAACTAAAAAAATTAAATCAAGAAAAAAAATCAACCAATTAGAAAACTATAAAAAAATTCAATATAATTTGATTTCGGTTGCAAAAGTTTAAAACCTATTTAACTAAATCAAATAGGTGTGTTTAGGAATATGTTTACAATTGTTTTTTAAAGTGTTTTTCATTCAGAAATGTATTAAAATAATATTTTTTTTTTATTTTTAAAAATTTATTTTTGATATTAGCGCATTAATATAATCTAAAAATATTAATTTTAAATAAAATAATTTTAAAATTCAAAAAATTTTAAAATTATTTTTAAAATACAAAAACAAAAATTATATATCAATTTAGTTTAACCTTTACCACTACCAATTTTAATGTCAACTCAAATATCTGAGCTGTAATTTCATACCTTTTCTAAACCTTTCCAAACTTACTCTGAAATTCTTTTTCCTAACTACAAAGCTTACAACTTTAGGGATCTTGTTCAATTTAGATATAATAGTTAGGTGACTTGTAGTACACCAGGAGTTTATCTTTAACTTAAAAAAAAAATAGAACCTAAATCTATTTAAGCCTTGTCAAGTTAGGTCCCAAGTATACTTGGGTACTATTATGGCTAGGATCCAAAGCTATTTTGAATCCTGCCCAACTTGATCCAAATCTAACCTTGAGTTAGCTTTAGGCCAGACAATGCAAGACTTAAAGTTATTTGGGTCGTGTATATAGTAGAATTCAAGTTTATTTTTAGATCTTGCAACTAATAATTTGTAAATAAAAATAAATGTAAAATTAAGTGTAATCTAATAAAATTATTATTACAATATATTTGGTAAAATTAGTAAATGATATAACATTTTTTTTCAAATTCATCATTTATTTTATTAATAATATTAATTACAATAAAATATACTCTTATAAATTTTACTGAAAATAATAATATTGATAATACAAATCAAAATATTTTTAGTGTTCATATCATTAATTATTATAGAAATAATATTATTTATAACTCAAAAAATAAAAAATAATAATATTTATAATACAAATAATAATATTGTTCATAGCAATAATATGAGTTATTATAAAAATAATATTATTTATAACAACAAATATAATAATATTTTACAGACTAATATTATTAATTATACTAAAAAATAATATTAAAATAAAAAATAATAATAGTCTTGAGGTCAATACTATTAATTAGACTAAAAAAATAATATTTTTAATACCAATACTATTAATTATACTAAAAATATATATTAAGAAATGATATAATAATTCTTTTAATTTTAATTATACTAAAAAAATATCAACAAAACAAACAATAATATTTTTACCATTAATACTCTAAATATTAATTATTCAAAAAAATATTTTTAATATGATTATATTAAAAGTATAGATAACTCAAGGGTTGTGTAGTGCTTGAATTGCACCTAAAAAAAAGGAAAGCAAGCGCCACATGGCACTTGGACTTCTTGCTTATGGGCATGACAATGCTTGGTCTACTTGTGGCCAGAATTCAAAGCTATTTTGAATCTTGCCCTACCAGTCCCGAAACTAGCCTTAGGTCATGCCTAACAGGACCCAAACCATAGCGTCATTTAGTAGTTGAACTGCAATATAGAGAAAGCAAGTCAAGCACCACTTAGTGCTTAAATTTTCCACCCTCAGGAAGAGAACTCAAGCACTATGTGTTGCAATATGGTTTTTTCAAAGTAATAATAATTTTTTAAAATTTATTAATGATGATAATATATTTATACTCTTATAAATTTTAATGAAAATATTAAAAATTTTATAATACAATAATAATATTTTTAGTAGTGATAATATGAAATATTATAAAAAATAATATTATTTATAACACAAATATAATAATATTTTAGAGATTAATACTTTTAATTATACAAAAAAATAATATTAATAGAACAAATAATAATAGTTTTGAGATCAACACTATTAATTAGACTAAAATAATGATAATATTTTTAATACCTACACTATCAATTATACTAAAAAAAATATTAAGAAATAATATAATAATTCTTTTAATATTAATTATACTGAAAAAAATAATATCAACAAAACAAACAATAATATGTTTACCGTTAATACTCCAAACATTAATTATACTAAAAATGAATATTTTTAATATAATTATATTAAAAATGCAGGCAGTCCAAGTGTCACGTGGCGCTTGAACTCCACCCAAGAAAAAAACAATTCAAGCGCCACGTGATGCCTGGGCAACATGCCTATGGGTGTGGCAACCAAAGCACCACGGGAGCTCCTAGTCTACCCTAGCATCCAAGGCCACGCAGACAAAGCGCTAGGTGTCATTCTGCTGCTAGCCTGAGGTGTTGCAGACAAAGTGTCATATGATGCTTGGTCTCCTGCGGCTAGGACCCAATGTTATTTTGGATCTTGTCATGCTAGGCTCAAGGCTAGCCTTGGGTTATGCCTGACAAGACCCAAGTCAAAATAGCGCTTTAACTGCAACGTAAAGAAAGTAGCCCAAGCGCCACGTGACGCTTGGGTTGTCTCTCCTCAAGAGGGAATCTAGAGTGCAACATGTCCCAACATAGTTTTTTTTTATAGTAATAGCAGTTTTTTAAAATTTATTAATGATGATAATAATATTTATATTTTTATAAATTTTAATGAAAATGATAGTATTTATAATACAAATAATAGTAGTTTTAATAACAATAATATGAATTATTATAAAAATAATATTATTTATAACACCAAATATAATAATATTTTAGAGATTAATACTATTAATTATGCTAAAAGATAATATTAATATATCAAATAATAAAATTTATGAAATCAATACTATTAATTAGAATAAAAAAATTAGCACCAATACTATCAATTATACTAAAAGAATATATTAAGAAATAATATAACAATACTTTTAATATTAATTATACTAAAAAAATAATATTAACAAAAAAAACAATAATATTTTTACCTTTAATAGTCTAAAAATTAATTATACTAAAAAAAAGAATATTTTGAATATAATTATAATAAAAATATACGTAGTAGCTCAAACATCATGTGGCTCTTGGACTATACCCAAAAAAAAAGAACCAAGCATTATGCAGCGCTTAAGTGGCTGCTTGAGGCCGTGGCAGCCATAGCGCAACGTACACTCTTGATGTGCCCCAGCGCCCAAGGTCAGGCAGACCAAGTGCCAGGTAACGACGTGTTTAGCACCATGGTCTGCCTTCAAGCCCAAGGCTGGCCAAATCGAGCCCTAGGGGGCTTGACTTCATGTTGGTACCTTACCCTTTAGCCTAACCACACTCCTGCCAAACAGTACAATCTATAATAAAAGCTCTTATAGTCCATATTAAAAAGCACTCACAATGCATTTATAATGTAGTACAGTGCAATTAATAATGAATTAACTCATAGTAAATAGTATTATGTGTTACAGTGAAACATTGATAAGTTTTAATTATAGTTAATTTTAAACACAAAAGCCCAAAAAACAAACCGTGTTTTTCTCCACTCTCCTTAAACAACCCAGATAAAATAAACCCAAGAGAAAACAATATAATACCAAAAGCATTGCTTTCTTGTTCTTGTTTTTTTATTTGATTATGCTTATTGTTAATACCAAACTAAATCACTTGATTTGAATTATTTTTAATTCAATCCAAGTCATATTTTTAAAAAATTATAAATCTATTTAGTTGGATATTTAGGCTCAAAACAAATTGAATATGGTTTGAAGAGACATAAATATAAATATAAATATAAATATATTTTTAGAATAATTTTGCAGTGAATTTTTGGATTTCAAAAACAAAAGTTACAGATAAGACATGTCTCAAAAAATAATATTTTTTTATTTCTAAAATATCATCGTAAAAAATTCTCAATTCTAAAACTATTATAACTAAGATATATAAAGATAAAAATTGTTATTATTATGATTTTAAATCTAACTTGAGGATCGATTTGAAGCAAGACTCGTGCCATGAGTTAAGATAGTCAACTTAAGTTGACATGTATTAAAGTAAAAATAAAAATATTTATTATCATAATTTTAAAACCTAACTAGAGATAAAGTTCAAGTCATGAATTAGGTTGACCATTGACCTAAATCAACATAAAAAATAATAATTATTATCATAGTTTAAAAACTCAACTTGGAGGTTGATACAAGACAAGGTCTGAGAGAGTAAACATAAAGATAAAGATATTTATTATCATAACTTTAAAATTTGATTAGAGAGTTGATTCGAGGCAAGCCCAAGTTATAGGTCGGGAGAATTAACTCAGGTTAACTTGAGTTAACATATGGGTTAAAATAATTACTATCATATTTTTAAATATTAACTTGAGAGTTGATCAAAGGCAAGACCTAGTTCATGAGTTAGGTTGATCGTTGACTTGGGTCAATATAAAAATAAAAATAGCTAATATTATAATTTAAAAACTCAACTTGAAGGTTGAAACAAGATAAGGTCTAAGATGGTCAACATAAAAATAAAAATAATTATTATTATAATTTAAAAACCTAACTTGGAGGTTAATTTGGGGTAAGGCATGGGTTACAGGTCGGGAGGGTTAATCCGGGTTGACTTAAGTTAATGTATGAGCAAGAGTGATTACTATCATATTTTTAAACCTTGACTCAAGAGTTGACCCAGGATAAAGACTAGGTCACCGGCTAGGAGAGTCAATTTAGGTTGATCCAATCGTTTTTATATAAAAAATTAAAGCAACCTCGTTTCAACAAAAATAAATTTTAAAAACATTAATAGATTTTTGACTTGTGTTTTATTTATAGTCAACTCTGGTCTTGATCGGGTTAGTTCAGGTCAATTTTTTCTTTATTTTTCTAAAATTAGATTGGCCTAGGCCCTAAATCAATCAGGTCTTGAACTGACCTACTAGGCTGACCTCAATTTATAACTAGAATTATTATAAAATTATTAATTCTAACGCTCCATATAAACTAAAAAAATAATATCTAATTTTTTTTTTTTAAATATGCAAGTTTGAAAGAATAATATCTAATTATTATTTTTTAAATATGCAAGTTTGAAAGTGTGTGTGTGTATATATATATATATATATATAGGGTAAAATAAACTTTTTTTATATTGATTATCATGACCAAATAAAATAAAGAAACAATCAATTTATCTCGTCCACTTATATATAATTTTATATTTGTTATTTTTTTCTATTTTACTCTTTTTATTTTTGTTTTTTCTATCCTAGAATAATGACTAAACACTAACTTATTTTAATTTTATGAAAGATGGTTGACTGCATAAGCAATGGCATTAACGATGTAGAAAAAATAAAATTAATTATATAGATGTATATATATTAAGGGTAAAATAAAT
>NW_011500689.1:20648-32221 GCF_000495115.2 Populus euphratica | reverse complement strand
GTTTTCATGTGAAATCTTTAGCGTTTCAACTTTCAATCGATAGTTTCAGTTTTGAATTTCGTAGACTGGAGGGATATACCAGGAGGTCGACACGTGTGAGGTTAGAGCTTAGTGGGGTTCTACTGTGGTTAGCCCCACGAACTGTATCGGACGATTGCACTCGATTCAGCAATCTTGGTATCAGAATCGTAGATTTTTCTGGGTCCGTTAAGCCAAGATAGTTCAGTCCTCGGACTTGAGACGCCGCCTTCGGAGACCTGCTCTGCTCCCACCTGGAGCCTCATCTCCGCGGAAATATTTTGGTCCATTTCATTTAATTAATGGATAAATTAGCATAAAGAGTGAATGTTTTCGGTTCGGATCTTAATTAAAACATAAAAACCATTTCATTTCTCTTAAAATATATATATATATGGCATGGGGTTGTGTTGTTGGGTTTTATGGACGGAGATCAATAAGCATTAAAAAATAAAAAAAATAAAAATTAATCCCAATTAATGTATTATTTAATTTAATTAAAATATAACTAGAGTTAAATTTTAAATTTTGAGTTTTCAAATCAACTCATCATCAGATTAACTTAACTTTAACTGTTATAATTATATATTTTTTTGGTTTGTAAGTAGTTATTTTTATTTATTATTTATTTATTTTTGGTAATGAGGTGAGTGGAATTCTTTATTTGATACTTTTCTATAATATATAACGAGGTGATTAACCAATTCATGTGTTTTTTTTTTGGAAGACTTTGTACATACACAAAAACAGAAAAACAATTTTTTTTTATATTAATTTTCATGGTTAGTAAAATGATTATTTACTTAGTACTCAGCAATATTATATTGCTAAGATTGTGTTTGGGTTTTTAATAACATTGCTTTGACAATTTTAAATTAAAATTTATTTTAAGTATAATTTTAATTATTAAATAAATTATATTGATGTGAATAAATAATAATGATGAAAATAAGTTATGAGTTTTAGAAAAAAAGAAGAATGCACAAAATAATTTCTCAACAATTCTATATTGGCGAGGTGATTAATTAGTGATCTTTTTCGTGAGAGACTTTGTAAATAGGAAACAAAAGAAACACAATATTGTTTTATATCAATTTTCATGGTTAGTAAAGCAATTATTTATGTTTGTGTTGGGTTCTTTAATAATATAACTTTAACCATTTCAAATCAAGATTTATTTATGTTAATTACAATTAAAATTATTAAATAAATTGTATTGGTGGGAACAATTAATAACATGTAAGTATAGAGATTGTGAAAATAAATTTAAGAAAGAAAGAAAATGCACAAAAACAATTGTCTTGAAAATTCTTTGGCCATCCCATCATAGCAGTGTTTGATAACATGTTTACATTATGTTTAATAATATTTTTTTATTTTTTTTTATTTTTGAACTGTAAAAATATTAATTTGATATTATTTTTAGATGTTTTTAATATATTGATTTTGAAAACATAAAATAAAAGCTCAAAAAGGTATTAATTTAGTGAATTTTTTAATTTAAACAAAATTTTAAATTACTTGCACCATATTATCAAATACATACTAAGAGTTAAATGCCATCCCTTTAAATTTTCCCCAACCTCAAGTATGTGTTTCCTAACAAAATTAAGAAGATTTAAAAGTAAATTAATTAATTTTTAATAAAAAATAATAAATTTATTAATAATATAAATCAAATAAATACATCATTATCATTATATAATACCAATATTAAAACCTAAGAATTAGGTTTAATGATAAAAATTTTAAACTAAGAAGTTTGTTAAGTTCAAGCTTTATAATTGTTAATATAATAATTATTGGAGGCTTATACAATTACTAATTTCAAGATATATGTAATTAATGAGGTGTATATAAACTTATTCAAATACTGATATTAATAAAAAAAAAAAACTAAGAAGAGAATTACAACTTTGAAAAAAAGTGGATGAATC
The DNA here is from genome assembly GCF_000495115.2 of Populus euphratica. Taxonomy (NCBI): domain Eukaryota; kingdom Viridiplantae; phylum Streptophyta; class Magnoliopsida; order Malpighiales; family Salicaceae; genus Populus; species Populus euphratica. The sequence goes on along the minus strand of NW_011500689.1, from coordinate 30,266 downwards.
ATTTTAAAATAATGTGCATGATGACTTTGCAAGAAGGAAATAATATCTTCATAAACGCCACCAAAAGTGTACTATGTGTTTGGTATTGTGGTATCTATTGTGGTTGTGGTTTAAAAAAAGTTGTTTTAAAAAAAGTATTTTTAGTTAAGGTTGATTTGAAAAAATAGGTGTTTGGTTAAAACTATGGTTGAAATTGAGGTTAAAAAAAAAGCAATTTAATGTGTTCGGTTAAAAATGATTTTGAAATTAAGGTTATAAAATAATTTTAAAAAATATATATTAATATTGATGGTTTTAAATTTAAATATTGTAGAATTAATTACTCCTATTACATCATGAAATAAATAATACTTTATATAAAATATTTTTTATTATTCCATTAAATTATTTGTAATTTCATTACGTACAAAATTTATCCGATAAAAACTACAGTTTTCATAATATTTTGAGCGTATAATAAAATTAGATAAAATATTATCAGGTATAAAATTGATATTATAGTGCGAGTGAATTTAATTCACTATATACTAATTTTTCAAGAAAAAAATATTATTCACCTTACAATATAAATTAATTTAATTTACTTTAAACTAATTTTTTTTTTTAAAATATTAATAAAATTAAAAATAAGTGTGTGAACAGTGCAATTCACTACACTGTTCGTTCTTTTTCAAGTGAACAGTGCAAATTTATTGCACTGTTCACATATTCTGTTCACGCTAATTAAAATTAGCATGAACAGTGTGCACAAAGCAGCAAAATGTTGCTTCTTCTTTTCTTGCGTTTCGAACGTGAAAAAACATGAGATCCATATATAGTAAAATACGTTTTGTTTTTACCAAACAGGTTATGTCTGCGTTTTATTTAAAATACAGGCACAACCTCGTTATCAAACAGGCTTTAAGACTATCCAATGAGGAATGTCACATCACACATAGAGTCAAGCTTAGAACCATCATAAAGCAACAAGGGAACGAGTTGTGCTATCATATGTCCAATTGACAAAAGATTTCTTCCATCCAAAAATATCAAAGAGTCTCTATCCTTACCACATTCTATTTAAGGACTACCATATCTTATTCAAGGAGCACCAAACTCTTATTTTAAAGAATAAAATATTCTATTTTAGTTTATGATATTTTTAGGGGGTATTTAAAAATATAATAGTAATTGCATTTTAAAATATTTTTTGTTTAAAAATATATTAAAATAATATTTTTTTTTAAAATTATTTTTTATATTAGCACATTAAAAAAATAAAAAAATAAAAAAAATAATTTGAATCAAATAAAAAACAAAAAAATATTCATTTTTTTTTCTAAAATGCTTTTGAAACATAAAAAAAAAATACAAATTCTAAATCTAAAACCATACATAACCTTCAAACAATTATTTAACTCTAATTTTTTTTGATGAAATTGTACAAATATAATAAATTTAATTTAATTTTTTCAGTAATTGTCTTTTAATTATAAGATGATAAATGTTTAAAAGAAACATTATAGTCACCGCTAGCATACCATATGATTCTTATTTCATAGTAATCAATTCTATTAATTTTATTCTCGATGTAAAAAAAATTCTTAAAATAAAACATTAGACTCTATTCAAAATGGTGTGATTTAGAACATATATTGCATGGATGGAATGAATAATTTGATAAAACACTATTGCTATAAAGACCTAATTAATTCAAAATTTAAATCATTAACTCTATTGATTCTAATAAACTCAAATAATTTAATAATATGAATAAAAAAAATCAAATGATGATAAATAATGTGAATATAAATGACAATAAAAAGTAGTAAAAATAATTTGACCCAAGTATATCCAAGTTAGCATGTCAAATATACTAAGTTGTGACATTGAAGTAATCTCATTGAAAATAAACTAAATAAAATCATAAAGTTCAATTATCAAATAACTTAATGTTGAATAGTATAATTGAAAAAAAAACCTCAAGTGAAATTAGGTTAGCAACTAATATCACAATTATATACATAAAATTTAGATAACTCTATAAAAAAAAAACATGAACACTAATTCTCACACAATCAAATTTCAAAGGATATTGAAATCAATCTTAAAAACAAAATTGAAAGATCTTACATAATAACAAAGAAAAAAACTAAATATGAACTTGATAACCCCATGTTAAATACATTAGGAAAAAAATTAAATATCACTTCCTAGCGCATGAAATATTAAATAACATAATTTATTTTTTAAAATATAATAAGAAAAATAAAAAAAACCCTATTTGAGTCCACCCAGGTTAATATGTATAATATGTGACCTAGTTGTTCGAGGTAACCCCCTGTTAAAAGCCAACTTAATAAAATCTTAAAGTTTAATTATCAAATAATTCAATTTTGAAAGACTAGATAACCCAAATCATTTTTAAAATAAGTGAAAAATTCAAAATAAAATAAAATAATTATAATAATAGAACACAATTTCCAATTAAATAAATGATAAAGGATGAAACAAAATAAAAATATCTTAATAAAAAAAATGAGCAAAACCATATGAATCTCCTAAACATAAGTTAATCTACCAAATTTACAACCCATGAAATTCTAGACTTGATCTCAATTACAAAGCTTAATTCTTTGTAAATTTAATGTTGAAAGATAAAATAAAAAAAATCAATTTAAAACACTTGTCAAAGTTAAAGAAACATAAATTGAAATAATGAGTACCAAATTTTATAGGAAAAAAAAATTAAAAAGGGATAAAATTGCAAAAAAAAATCAATTTAAAAAATAATATTAAATAAAAATAATAAAAATTTAAAGTTAAAAGAATGAAAATCAAATCTAACATATAAAAAAAAATTAAAGGAGGAAGAAATTGAAAACAAAATTCAATCTCATGAATTATTTTATATAAAACAAATAGTAATTAAAAAAAAGGACTAAATATAAAGGAGTAGGGGTAATCATTTTTTGTTCGGTTTGGTTTTTATCAAAAAAAGTAACAAAATCAAAATTAAACAAAAACTAGTTCAAACTAATCTTTTTTAATTCGGTTTGGTTTGGTTTTTAGGATAAAAAATGGTTTAAACTGGTTTGGCTTGGTTTTTACGGTTTGAATTGATTTGTTTCTGGTTTTTTTAAGTTTGGGTTCAATTTTTCTCTCTTCCTTAATTGATTTTTTTCATGGTTTGATTTTTTCAGTTATTTTTTTGCAATTTTCTAGGTTTAATCGATTCTTTTTATTTTTTTTGCTCATCCCTATGAAGGAGCAAACAAAGTGAAGGGGTGCTTTGAAATTTTGAAGTGTCAATATGAACATTAAGGGAGAGAGAAAAAATAAAAATGAAAACGAAAAGGCAATCGACACCAAACTAGAGACCCGTTGGTCATGTGCACTGTAATATAGTGGGAGGGCTACCAATGAGATTTTAACTCCACCATAAAAGGTGGTTTTTTATTACTAGAACACACCTTAAGCACAAATGTGTGACAAACACATGTCTGTTATGTTTTTTAAAAAATAATATTTATATTTGTTAAATTTTCAAATATCACCTAAATGAAATTGTTTATTACAAAAAAAAAACCATAATGAAAAGATGAAAATACCCTTATATGCAAGCATAAGATTTTTTTTATTTTATTTTAAAGGTAATTATGTCATTTTACTATGCTAATAAAATTGCAAAGATATAAAAGTCATTGGACGTCATTTTTTATTTTTCTTCTAAGAGTAATTCTGTCATTTCACTTTATAAATATTTTTCAAAAGATTAATGCACCCTCAATCAATTTAATAATATCAAATAAACCTTATGGAAAGATCATTTTGCCATCCAATTTTCAGTTTCAAGTTTGATATTACGAAGGGCAAAACAATCATTACATTATAGCAATTCATAATACAATGAGTCTTAATCCATAGTAGATAACTAAGCCTTCTTAGCTTTACACATACACACACATTATTTAATTATTTGTGAAACTATATGAATGGATTAATAATTAACAAATATATTAAGAGAACTAGGGTTTTTCCCAACTATTTTACTATGAAACTCATCTCTCCTTGTTTTTGTTTTTAAAACCCTCATCTTAGGAGTTATTTATTTATTTATTGAATCCTTTAGTGGTCTAATTTAAAGAGATAATATTTTAAAATATAGAAGAAAGACAAAATTAAAAGATAAAGGACCATGATGTAAAATACGAAGAAAATACATGGCCAATCTAGAAGTTTTTAGAATTTTTATTTTAGCCCAAAAATTCATTTTTTTTTAGTTTTTAGTTTCTAGATTTGAAAGAAGAGAGAGAAAGTCATAAAAATCTATGGAGAAGAGAGAAAGTTTTTGAACTACGGAGAACAGAGAAAGTTTTTAGTTGACCACATTATAGTAATAAAAATAATTGATCTTGGTTTCAATGAGTTTCACTTGACAAGAAGAGTTTGATGGTGATTTTTTTAAAAAAATATTTTTGCATTTCTCAATATAAAAATAAAAGGTACAATAATATGCATATGTAACTAATGGCACATAAAAAGAACTTTTCTAGTTGTCTGGACCAAGATAAGTCAAAATGGTTGGTGTTTCTCTCTCCCTTCTTTTTTTTTTCACGTTTTTATTCCTTACCAAACTAAGTTATCCCTACTCGACACATACATTTACGCATATTTTTAGTTTCTAGGATTGTTGCCTTTATTTGTTTTTGATTCCTAATATTGTTCAAAATATAGATTCTCAGTGTAAACATCATATTTTTCTATACAAATAGGCACTACATTTCTCGTCAATGGTTATTTATGACACTGATAACCACCAATTTCTTTATCAATAGTAAAACTCTATTATCTACACACACTCAGGTATTGTAACTATAATAAGGTATGCAAACATAATCAAAATTTATAAATATCTTGGTTAACAAGTAAGACAAATAAGATAATTTTCATATATGAACATTAATCACCAATAATTTCATGAATCGTCGCCGCCATCACCTAGAAATTCTCAAAACCACTATTAATCATCCAATAATTCAAATAACCATCATTAACCATCTAATAATTTCATAAACCAGAAATAACCATACAATTTGTTATACAAGTTTATAGGAGAAAATACACAACTTATAATACATATTCTATACAATTTGTTATATTTTATGTTTTTATATATTATTTTCTCCTTTTACATTTACTAACTTAAGTATTAGAGCGTCTCTTATTTATATAAAAGATTTGTTTTACAGGAAACACTTAGGCTACAAATAAAAACCTATATTTAAGAACAATCATTAGCCAAAGACATAACCATGGAAAGCCCAATTCATGGCTAAAGTTCTTCATCACATCATTAGTGGCGCTGTTTATACGAACTTGAACAAAAAACTAGATTATTTCCATTTTTATCAACTCTCTTATCAAGTGCAAGTGCTTAACAATGTTGTTCTAACTATATAAAAACAAATTTACACTCTTCTTTTTCATTAATTAGAAAAAAATAACTTTATTAAATGCACCAGGTGCATAAAGACAACTCTAGTTTTATAAAGAAATAAGACAAAGCAAAATGTAAAGTAAGCATAATACTTTAACTTTTCAAAGGAGCTGCGATGAAAAACACTTCTCAGTAAGCTTTAGCCATAAAATGACTATCGCTTCAGTCTCTTTTGAATCTTGCTCGCTTGGTTTTCATTGAGAAACTAGGCAAGATATGAGATTAATAATTGTATAAGCTACTAAGAACAAAAATCATCTTCACTAAATAAGACTTTCCACTATATCAACGAGTTTTACACACTTATCTCTTTAAATATCATGTCTTTATGAAGGACAACTTAGATAACTATAATGACCTTACTAATGTGATCCAAGAAACACCAAAAGATCTATTAGAGGTTCTAGCTGTTCCAGTGATAAGACTCAAGGCTAAAAAATTCAAAGAGGCTTTTAATAGACTTCATCAAGATACATAGGATAAGATGGACTTTAAAAAATACTAAATAATAAAGAACACATCTTGATTAATTTAATTCATGTTTAAGAAAGTCTTGTTGGTAAGCATTTAGACATTACAAAAAAAATAGAATAAAAAAATTCAAAATTGTTAGTTTTGACCTTTTTTTCCTGGTTTGATCATAACTGGAGTTAAAAAAGGAATTAATGTGATTTCAGTTGCATTGAAAAATGGACATGCATAACTTTCCATTGACAAATAAAACTCATTTTAATTCATTAAGAACAAAGAGAACCACACGTTTGAAGTTAGGCTTTGGTTATATCAATAGATTATATAAAAAAACTTTATTCTTATTTAAATTGGTTAGGCTATTGATTTATTTATCTTTTATTTATTAGATCTTTTAAAGATATTAAGATCTTTATTTAAATTTGGGTTCATTGGATTATTATTATTTATTAGATTTATCTATATCCAAAGGGATATTCTATTATATTTAAGATTCTTTATAGTATAAATACATTTTTATAGAGACTTTTTGATGTTGGACTATTAGACTATTTTTAATAAAAAAAAATCATTATTCTTGTTATTTTTTATGTGATCGAGTGTTTCTCATACTAAGTTTTTAATTGGACTTGCAAACTTTTCAAAGGATTGATTAACTTTGTCATGATTTTATATTACTCATTTGCGTCTCTTTATAGGTATAGTGTAAGGGTGATCGTTGCTTATAACTTTGATTCTTCAAAAGAGGTTTTTGTTGGGTCAAGTTGCAATAATTTAAATATGATTTTAACATATTTTGGAAGGTGTCTACATAAGTTGATATCAAAGCATGTGCTATTATCATGTTATATCCCTTTAATCTTTAGTTTGTGTAATTTCTTGATTTCTTCTTCTTTCTAGTTTAGGTCAGGGTCTTATTTCTTAAAAAGGTTCCATTCTTCTCTTATTATTTCAAAGTTTACATAAAACCCTTTATATAAAAATAAAACTTTATCTCACTTAGTGTCTTGATTTTACCAAAAACATTAAATAAAAATTATGATCTTGATCTTTATTTTTTGTTTTTCTTGATTTCAGCCTAGAGTACAAAAAAGAAGAAGAAGAAATCTTGTTTTTACTGAATTGTATGGATAATAAAAAAGGAGGGGATGTTCAAGAAAAATTACAAGAATTGATTGAATTGATAACTTAGAGCATAACCATATATAAGCCCTTGAATATTAGAGTTGATAGAAAGTTTCTTGAATATTTGTTTTTTGATTTTGTTGATAGATAAGTACCAAGTATTAGTATTGCCAAATTGATTTTTTTTCTTGGATTATCTTGCCTTGTTTTTATTTAAATTTAGGTAATATAAATAATTCTTACTTTATTTTAATTGTTTTATTGAAACTCTTGAAGTGAATCTTGACTTCTTGAATTAGTTAGCTTTGTTTGAATCTTTAACATAAAATCCATTGTTTTTTTTTTCGTGTCTTCTCTTCATTACTATATTTTACATAAATTTGCACTGCTATTTGTAAATTTATTCTCAAGTTTCATATATTTTTCTGATTCTTGAGTCTTTATTCTTATAAAGACATCATATTTTTTGTTATTAATTATTTGGTAAGTTTTTAAGTTACCTTTACGATTCTAAATAAACAAATAATGATGTATAAAACAATGATATTAAAAGTAAAAAACCCAATTGAATTGTGTGAAATATGAGGAAACTGATATTAAATAGATGTAAATATATGAGGGGATGTGTAAGAAAGTTTTTATTTGCTACTAACTTTTATTGCAAGTATTGATAATGTCATTAAAAAATATGACACAATTAAAGGCAAACATATCTTGTAGAAAAACAAGATAAATTCGATAATGATAAAGGCTTTGATTAGATAAATACAGAAATTAAGTATTTAAATGATTAGTAAACATTGTTCTTAGTTGTAAGGGAAAAAAGGGTTAAAATGTCTATTAGATGAACATTTTCTCTTTCAAATGAAAGTGTGACACAATCTTTTTATTGTGCACACATTTACATTTTATTTTGAATTCGCACAATGAAATGATAATTTTCCCTTCTAAAACAAAACCAAATAACTTGGTTTGAGGAGTAATATGATTTTTTTCATGGGACCAATTTGTCATTATCAAATTGACCGAGACATCTTAGTTATTTTATATTTTTACTACATAGTAAAATTTGTAAATAACCCTTGTAGCAAAATTCATTTAACTTGCCTCTGAAGGTCTTTTTTAGAATTTCATTTTAATTTGAAAAATAAAATACTAAATTACCCTTAAAATAAATTGTATATTCACTATCTTTTTGAACTTCTAAATAAAAAAATAATATTTTTTTTCATGTCTTCAATATCTTTAATGAAAATCTCCAAGATAAGATCTTCATGTTTTTAAATGTACCTCTATGTCTCCAAAACAATTCTCCATTATCTCTAAATAAAAAAAATATTTATGATGAGATCTTCATTAAAATCTCTATATCTCCATACATTTCTTTATTATATAATGTTTTAATATTATGTACATGTTCACAAAGTTCCATCAAATACCCAATAATTTTAAAAACTACAAATGACTATCTAATAATTTCAAAAACCACAAACAACCATGCAATAAGTCATTCATGTTCATAGGCTAACACAAAACATATAAATACACACTTCCAACTATCTCATTATATTTTCCTTTTCTCTATATTATTTTCTTCTCCTATATTTATTAACTTAACTTAAATATTAGAGTGTCTCATTTTTTCATAGAAACTTGTTTTGCAAGAACCACTCACCTCAAAGTTAAAAATTTATATTGAAGAATAGTTATTGATCAAGGACACAACCATGAAAAACTCAATTCTTGTTTGAAGCTTTTCATGGCTACATCAGTAATATTGATACATCCTTGTATATAACTTAAAATTATAATAGTAAGGAAAATAAAATCTTTTCGTTTCTGAATTTAAAAAATAAAATAAAATGCCTTTTGATTAGTATTTAAAAGTATATTTTTATTAAGGTTTTATATCATTATTTTGCACTTGAAGTATCAATAACTCCTTAACTAAATTATATTTTATAATAACATATCTAATAATATAAAATACCTTTAATTTGTGGTAAATGTTTATTTTAAATACATGTCTATCATATAAATGAAAGGATTGATTGATGAATTTAAGAACTGAAATTTAAAGGACAAAAAGATGACCAAATTTAAAAAACGATGTTGGTACAGTCCAAATCAGAACACTATTCGGTAATTAGGTCATATTTGGAGTGGTAGATCTCGGATTTAGGTCTCTTTATATGGATAGAAAGGTAAGACATAGGCCTACAATTTTCATATGGATCCTAAGATTTAAAAAGGTCATTTTCAAGTCCAAATTGAAGCAACAATAAAGAAGTCCAAATCTGTCCTACAGCCCACGCACTGTTCAGTATTTGACATATATCTAAAGTTCTAGAAATCCGAATGACCTTTATTTTTTTTTTAAAAAACTGAGATAATTTCTTACAACTTTATGTTTTTAAGTAGTTTCAATTCTGATGTTATCAATGATGTTTTGGGTAGACAAGAGAAGATAAAGATTGTCACTAAGTCAAGTGTTGACCACCCACTTATTAATTAATCATCAAATCAATAGTTTTTAATTTTGG
>NW_011500689.1:7817-20189 GCF_000495115.2 Populus euphratica | reverse complement strand
TTTTTATTTTTATTGTTATTATTGTTACTATTGTTGTTGTTATTGTATTATTGTTGTTATTGTATTATTGTTATCTATAATTTATTCAATTAACCTATCTATGGTTCGACCCCAGTTTTTGTCGGATTATTTATTTTTTTGACACTCCTGCACTTTGAAAAATACATCAATTTTTTGGTCATATCATCTTTATAATATTAATACATTCTTTTATTATGTTCAAAATTAACTTGAAATTTTACCTATACCATAATACAAGTAATAATAATAGTAATAATAATAATAATATATACCATAATACAAGTAATAATAATAGTAATAATAATAATAATATATACCATAATACAAGTAATAATAATAGTAATAATAATAATAATAGATACAAATATGATAATGTACCTCTATAAAAATTTGATTTTTTTTATCTTTAAATTTTATTTTTAATATCAAATAAAAATTATCTAAAAAAATAAAAAAAATTACAAATCTGCAGGTAAACGGCACCACCAAACACCCCTTAAATTCAATGAAATCGGAAAAAACAAAGAAGAGAGAGAGAATGGAATCGAACTTTCCACACTTTCAATTTTCCACCGACTAATCCGACCAGGAAACCCAAATATTGAAGCTTCTAGAGCATTTCCTCTTCCTATATCAGGACCATCATAACTATCTTTGAACTAATCCAACATTTGTTTCCTCAATCGCTTGTAATTTTCTTCTCTCAGGCTATTTCTCAAACAATTAGCGATGGCTGACGATGGAGCTGTGACTCTCTACAATAACAGCGCCATTACAGATGCCAAGAAGAACCCTTTTTCCATCAAGGCTGGTTTAGCTCAAATGCTTCGTGGCGGGGCCATTCTCGAGGTCTCCAGCGTACAGCAAGCAAAGATTGCAGAAGAAGCTGGTGCTTGTTCTATCATGGTTTCAGAGCCAGGGCTACACCAAGGAATTCGGCGAATGCCTGACCCATCTCTTATCAAGGAGATAAAACGGGCGGTTTCGATTCCTCTAATGGCTCGTGCTCGTGTTGGTCATTTTGTTGAGGCGCAGATACTGGAAGCTATTGGAGTTGATTATATCGATGAGAGTGAGTTGCTTGCCCTAGCAGATGAGGATAATTTTACTAACAAGCATAACTTTAGGTGCCCATTTATTTGTGGGTGTCGAAATCTGGGTGAAGCGTTAAGGAGAGTGAGAGAAGGCGCGGCGATGATAAGGACACAAGGGGAGATATTAGGCCAAGGTAATGTTGCTGAGACAGTGAAGAATGTGAGAAATGTTATGAAGGAGGTGAGGGTTTTGAACAATATGGATGAGGACGAGGTTTTTGCGTTTGCGAAAAAGATTGCTGCGCCTTATGATCTTGTAGCGCAGATTAAGCAGATGGGAAGGTTGCCTGTTGTGCAGTTTGCTGCAGGAGGTATTGTGACGCCTGCTGATGCTGCACTAATGATGCAATTGGGATGTGATGGGATTTTTGTGGGAAGCGAGGTTTTTGATTCTGCTGATCCGTACAAGAGAGTGAGGGGCATAGTGCAGGCCGTTAGGCATTATAATGATCCTCATGTTTTGGTTGAGAGCAGCTGTGGATTGGAGGATTCAATGGCAGAACTTAATCTTAGCGAGGACAGGATTGAACAGTTTGGTCGTGGTGGAGAGTAGCGGATCCACTTGCTAGTGTGTATCTTGCTTTTATGCTTTGAGGTCCTTTTTTTCAAGGTTATGGCTGAGGCATAGTTAATGTTTCTTGTTCTATTTGTTTTGTCATTAAATCAGTATGTTGGATGTTGCATCTCTGTGTGTGAAAATACAAATTTGAATTAGAATAAGCTGGTTCATCAGCATACTTATCCTTTTTCCTGCTCTAAGCCTTGCATTCCTGAAAAACTTGAGCATTCATATGATAATTACAGTAGGGAATCAAATCCACGTAGCTACTCATTAACAAGCAATCAAACTGTGAGGCCACTTTACTGTAAGATACAACTGATTGAATCCACCCTTACCTACCTCTGAAGCTTTTGAAATTCATTAAGTAGATACTCCGTCTCCATTCTGTTCCCAAGGTTTAGATGTTCTCGATGCCTAAAGAACAACAAATTAAAGCATTGCCCGCGCATTATTATATCTTCTTCAATTTCCTACATCACCTGTCATTCAAGTACAGGCATTCGGCAATAGCTAATGGAGCCATATTGGTTTGTAACCGCTGCTGCATTATGATTAACAAAGAGGATCGATTCTTATTCAAGTTGGTATTTGCCCAAATGCTACATGGAAGAGTCATAGCGGATGGAGAACATACAGATATTGCAGAGGAAGCTGATTCGTGTTGTGTTGTTTTTCATCATGGTAAATCTTGCATGCCTGATCCTTCTTAGCAAGTGAATGATTACAGTTATCGTAATGTCATTAGTTTGATATTTGCATGTACTTGATAAATCTTGAAGCTAAGATAGTGGGAATGGTTCTTGTAACTTAAATTGATGAGAATGAAAAACTTGTTAAGATCGAGAGCACCCGATTGTATTTATGTAGCGGTGCTGGTCAGTTTGGTTAACATTGTTGAGACAGTGAGGAATATCACAAGGTCAACAATGAAGAAACTTGAACTAAATTCAAATTGAAAAGGAAAAGATACTACCAACACCAATGAAGATGGGGCTTTCAGATTTTCACAGAAAGCGAGGCATTCTGTGATCTTGCAGACAATTTTTTCCTGCAAGCTCATGCATGTAGCTGTTAAGGCAACTCGTTTTGATCAAGATGTTTATTGAATTGAGAACTTTTGGAGTCCATGAGCACGGTTGTAGTTCAGGCTATCCAGGATTCCAGGTGTATGTCGGTGGAAATTAGCTGAGCTGGATGATACTGTAAGTGAGGATGATGGACTCCAATGGCCGGTTATTTTCGATGCTTCTGTACAGATACAGAGAAATCAAGCAGATGAAAACAAATTTTTCCTGATGCATCATACGTAATTCTTTGAATTCTTTGACTGGTTTGTTCTTTTATAAAATTGCCATTGAATAATTACAACAGATACAAGTCAATTACTGTTGACAAAAGATAAATTTTTCCTAGATAGTGTTCTCTGTTTGAATGCTTCCATTGTTGAATAGACACCGCAATGCAATCTCATAAGCAGCAAATACAGCTCCATTGACTACAAAAGCCCTTGCAACGGCAGTCCCCAAACCTCTCCAAAGCACGCAGTAACCTTCTTCTTTAACACTCCTGCGAAAGCAATCCAGAATGCCTTTATACTTGAGTGGGGATGATGATGATGGTGTTTGAGCTTGTAATCTGGTTTTCACAACATCTAATGGATAGCAGCAGAGCCAGCTTGCAACTCCCGCTAGCCCTCCTGCTGTCAGCATGGTTCTTAAGTTTTCCTGACCATTCTTTCTGCAGCCAGGGTGAAACTGCTCTCTCATGTACTCATATGTCCAAAAGTATACACCATGAGCAGGTGCATCTCTGAGGACAGTGATCACAAAACCCCGGTAAATTCCTTTTAGACCTTCTGTTTTCAGTATGCTCTTGGCAACACTTAATGGACCCTTATGACTAGCAGCCTCATGGAGATTTGCATGACTTATGTTCTGCAATTGGAGGCGAATTTTTACCAGTTCTACAGGAGAAAGCAAAATGCTCTGGATGGCCCCAGTACCAACTCCTCCTAGAACAACACCTTTGTAAGAAGGAGGATCACTAGCTGAAACGGACGAGTCAAACCCTCTCGAGAGGATAGCATAGGTCTGGAAAACCATGGCATTCTGCAAACCGTGAACAACATTTTCAGTGTGCCAGAACGAGCATATGCGATGCAAAGACAATGATCATCTATTTAACTGGTTGGTCAGGTCTGAGTACTTATAACAATTTTTCTTTAGCACCGGAAGTGAAAAGTCCCAAAGCTTGCTTTGTAAGTTGGAAAACAAAATCAGGAAATAAGATCCATTATTCACACGAGAGCAAGTATGGAGGAGGCATAATAAGCTACCACCAACATTATCACGTAAGCAGGGCTTGTTATTGGCAGCCAAATTCCTGAGAATGACCTTGCTGTTCTTATCTTAAAGTACCAAGAGCATATTCATCAGAAGAGGTTGCTTTTCAAATCACAGTTGTTTGTTTTTTAAAGTATTTTTTAATTAAAAAGACATAAAAATAATAAAGTATTTTTTAATTAAAAATACATTAAAACAATATTTTTTTATTAAAATCTTCCCAAGTTTTTACATTAAACTACCAAAAAATAGTAAAATATTGCCAAAAACAAAACAATCCAAGACTATGCTGGTCATCATAAGAGAACTAAAATCTCACCAAGTTTTTTCACCTAACATCAACTTCAATATCCAAATACAATAAAATAAAAGGCGGAGTCAAAATCCAAACCAAACTCTCTTACCCTTGGGACAAACAAGATTGAAAACATGACATAATCATGATAAGGTGCTAATCCTCCATGCGATCCCATTCCAAGGTATCCCAACAATAAAATATTCAGAAGATTATAACAAAACTGTATTCAAATTATAATTCTGCAAACATAAAATAAACATGGAAAGATAAGACTATAGCCTATACTGTATGCACAGAAAAAGGTTGTGCCCTACCTGGAAGGTGACGGATGCAAGGGGTGCACCCATGCCCCTGTAGAGAGCAGCGGGCCCTTCTCCGGCCATAACTCGGCGAAGAATACTGAAGGCGGAGCCAGAATTAGGTTGCTGTAGCCGAATACGTAGAGTATCAAGTGGATAACCAGAAATTATACCAGCAATTCCACCAAATCCACCAGCCACAAACTCCCTACCCCAGCTGCTAGCAAGAAACTCTGGCCAAAAATCCATTAAGATCTCACTCTCATCCCCCGAACAACTCAATATCTTCAGTTATTAACACAGATCCACTTCTTGTTTTTCTTTATCATACACAAACACGCACACACTCACAGAACTTGTAAAAATGGATGAACACGAAACTGTAATTGTATTCTCCCTCCCTGGATTTTCTAAGGTGGATATTAAATACATGTGACGGTGTAAGGAAAAGTACCCCAGGTTTTTCCTGACAAAGAGGAAGAGGCTATTCTTGTTTCTCTCTCTGAAAGAACCAATCGCTCACAGATTTAGCTTTCTCTCCCTCTGTCTACCTAAATCTTGAAAAACAAAATACCAAACAAGAAGATTTTCTCTCAAAGCAATAGAATTCACAGCCTTTTATATCGTGATATCATCACCTGGCCTGCACTCGTCGACCTAACTCATTTCCCTGCTATTTGGGAAGTTAGGAGAAGAAATATAGAGAGGAAAGGAGAAATGAAGGGACAAGAGAGCAGCCCAAGAACCAGAAATGGAGGAGATGCCAAAAATCTTGGTTACTCTCTGCCTGTTGCTTTCTTATTCTTTTACACGAGACAAATGCCACCGGTTGCTATTTTGTTGGGTTACGAATGTAGCTTGCGGGAGGAAACGGCCAACGTAAGCACCACTTTCCACACCACCATTAATATCATGACACGTGGAAAAAACACATGACGTAACATTTCAGTGCTCCGAGCCTTGTGTTAATGATCCATCTTTTGTCTGATTGATATTGATTTGCCCCCAATTGAAGTGGTTATCGGTGGTGATGGTGGGGGTGACTCCAGCAAACAAAGCTCATCCGTAGTTGAAGAAATATTAAATGAATCATCTTTGTCCCTTTATTTTTGAATTTTAAAAGTAATTTTTTAAAAAATCATTTTTTTAATATTTTTTAATTATTTTTATATATTGATATAAAAAAAATTAAAAAACATTATTTTAATATATTTTTAAATAAAAATTACTGTAAAAAAATCATTACCTTAATACTAAACCAATTCTATAAGTATATTTAAAAGTTAATATCACAATCTATATTTAATATGTTATTTTTAAAAATTATAATTTTTTAAAATTAAAAATTATAGCCATAATTTTTCTAAACATATCTTAATTCTTATATATTTTAAATTCGAAGAATGTGCACCACTCTACAATGTTTTTGAAAAAAAATACATAATTTAGCATTACTTTTTTATTTAATAGATATTTCAAAATATGGTTTATTTATAATTTAAATAGATATTTACGATATCTAATTACAATTTAAAATTGTTACTACAGACTTCTTCTCGACTTTCTGTTTTCAAATCATAAAATAAGCATTTAATAGATTTTATTTAAATTTTTTAAAATTGTATTGGCTTGAGAAGTATGCTTTTAAAATCATTTAAGAATTAATAAAACAAAAAAATAATTCAAGAATTAAATGCCTTTGTTATTTAAAAATATATTACTGATTTTATGATGAAATTATTCAACTTTTTATTAAAAAAGTATTTGATGTTACGATCATGATTACTTTTTTAAATACTTTTTATTTAGAAATATATTAGAATAATATTTTTTATTTTTTAAAATCTATCCTTAACATTGATACATCAAAGTGATAAAAAATTATCAAAAAATAATTTAAAGTAAAATAACTAACATTTAATTTTTTTTAAAATAATATTTTTATTGCAAAAACAAATGAGGTATAAGACAATAAAAGGCATTTTAACAAAAAATTTTTGGGGGGGAAAAACCATGAATTGTGGTGAGATACATTCAAGTAGGAGCATATTATCATGACTTCCAATGTTCGTGATAGGAGGTAACAAATTAAGGAGCAAATGTGGGAAAGACCAAGATTTTGAATAATTTGTGTTAAAATATGTGAGCAATCTCATCAGTAAAAGTTTCAGTATATAACTAGTAAATGTAATTATAAATTAGGGATATGTTTTTAGAAATTATAAAATTTGTTAATTGGAGAATAGAAAAATTATTTATGCATTTAATTAATATGATTAATTAAAAAGTATATTAACTTATAAATAAGAAAAATATGAATGTTAATTAACAATTAAAGCAGGAAGTTTATCTCCCTACCAAAAAGTAAAAGACAAAAATAAATGCAAGTAATTCACATCGATTATTATTTTTTATTTTTTATATTTATTTTGGAGAATCCGCTATTACTAAATATTCAATTGGAGAATCCACTATTACTAAATATTCAAATAATTCCCATTCTTATAAATGCATTACGCAAATATAATTAATCTATTTGAAATTTAATAAAAAAATTTAACTAATTATTATGCAAATAATAGTTAAGTTAAATAATTTAAAAAATATAAGAAAATATTAATTAAGAATTAAAAATATAAAAATTAAAAAAAGTGAGTATTGTTGGGCTTTGAAACCCAAGCCCACACACTTGGTTTAAGAGAAAAAGGCTTAAGCTCGGGTACCTCATTTTCTTTTTATTTTTCTTCTTGTTCTTTTTGAAAGAAAATAAACGAATAATTTTTATTATTATTTTTTTAATAGATTGGACAACAAATTATTTATTTGTAAAAATAATATATCATTTATTATTATAATTTTACTGATAGAAAAAGTAGGATATGGATTTTTAGACCTATGAAAGCATCCTCAAGTATGCCCCTAAAACTATAGTTATCAACTATTATCATCCACCACATATCTACACAATTATAAATGATATTGTTTTATGATATAAATACAATTAACACATATAATGAAAATTATAAATAATTAACAACACAACATATAACTTGTTTACTATTCTAAAAATATTAAAACTTGACATATATATATATATATATATATATATATATATTAACTACATATCATGAGATGAAGATTATAATATTTTTACCTAACACAAAACTATGAAGTTCAAACTACGATGTCAATACTATGAAGATGGATAAAATGGACTTGAAATATCTAACTGAGTAAATAGAAATTAAATACATGTAAACACACTTTGCACTTATATACTATATTATTACTTTAAATGAATATGCAATACAATAGTTTATTTTTTTTTATTAGAACATCTCTTTTTTAACAACAAAATTCATGATTACAATTAATTAAATTCCCTACATAAATCCCATCATTATGACCTGTTCACTGGGTCACAATTAGCTTCTGCCAGGATAGCCTATTAACTTTACACAATTAATCTTTGCCAAAGTATCAAATTTTAATTATTCAAAAAATCCATCACTCTGGCGAGTGGCTTAACCTCTCTCATTGTATCCTCTACTCATGTGACCAACTTAACTTTTTTTTTAAAAAAAAAACTCTATTCTTATACGACCAATTTAATTTCTTTTTAATTCAATAGTTGCCACTTATATGATCAACATCATTCCTTTTAAAGATTAATAATAGCCCTCGCTTAAACAACCAACTTAATTCTTTTCTAAAATCATTAGCCTATACTATATGGTCAGCTTAATTATTTTTACAAGTTAATTGCCACTGCTCATACGACCAATTCAATTATTTTCACAAACTAATAGCCCCGCTTATGCGGTCGACTTATTTATTTTCAGAAATGTTTCTCTATATTCCTTTCTAGCAATCATTTCACGTGTAAACATAAATTTCACAATGACATTATTATAAATAAAAAGGTGAGGTTTCTAATAGTATGTGCTTCCATAATCGTTGATCCAACCTTAGAAGCCCCTTCTAATTTTCAAGAGAACATTTCCAATTAGTATCGAATTCTCTTTAACCCATTTTTTTCATATTTATTCAACATATGATTATTTCTTTTATATTATTTAAACACATCATGTATTCTTTTCATACCACTTGTTTGTATCTTAATTCAATCTCAAATTTTCCCAAATTACCAACTTGTATTTACATGCTATTTCATTTTTTCTTTATTATCATTTTGCACCTATCATATATTACTTATTTTTCATATTACTAACCCACAACTCAATATAGATAACCATTTAATTACAACTTCACAATTAATTTCTAAGCATACATTATTGATAAAAACACTAACATTATACAATTTCTCTACTTTCTTTTATATATATTACAAGCATAACCCAATATCTAAACATTTATTTCATATGAATCTCAATAATCCTTAAGGTATTTTTTCTGGTATGTTTGCAGGGAAAAATCACCTATATTGAACTCCTATCTCTTAGACGAACTTAATGATATTAAAATCGGTTTTTTATGGTTGGCCAAATGCTCTCTCCTCCTTATTTTTTGATGACTTTCTCTCTCCTATCCAACATCCATGAACTAAAAAAAACAAAAGAATTTTATAACCAGAATGTAAAATTATAAAATAATAAGAACCAAATATACAAAAATTAAAATTTTAGAGACCAAACTAGAGTTTTTCATGTCTTTTTTAACAATGAAAATGAAAAATGATTTGATTTATTTATTGTGGTCCTTGTTCTTTCATATCTTTTTCAACTAAATAAAAATTTTATTTTATAAAATTGATATTTAATTTAAAACTAAAATATTAATAGACTTCGAATACTTGATAATATATATACAAAGAAAAGTAAATCTCAATGCATAAAATGATATTAATATCAATTGCAGAAATGAAATTATAAAAAAATAAAGTTAAAAATTTAAAAAATATAAAAAGAAAACACTATAAAAAATACTATTCATAACAACATGTGAAGAAGAGAACACTACATTCTACTAAAAACACGTCTATTTTAATTATTAACTAGGTGGTATGCTCGCGCGTTCCTATAGGTTTATGAAGCAAATATATTTGATGGTATTATATTTGTGAATTAGCGTTATATAATTAATAGAAACTAAAGATATGATGAAGCTAATATTTTATAAGGAAAAAAAAGTTGTGTTAATAATAAAAAAAATTAGAAACTGAATAGAATGAGTTGTATCAATTTATAGTTTTTTTTGTGGAAAATTACAATACTTTCTCAACATGATTTAACTTTTTGTAACATGATTTAGTTTTTTTGTTAATTAAAAAATTACAAAGCTAAATTTTAAACCAGCTCAATATTTAAAAAAAAAATAGATAAAGATAATTTTTTAAAAATCATTAAAAAAAAACTCAGGTGGGGAAACACAGTAGCAATTCATAGTGTTTTGTGAGGAAAACTACAATGCTTTCCCCACATGATTTATCATTATTTGTAATTGGAATATTAAAAAAAATTAAGAAAGATAATTTTAAAAAATATAACAAAAAAAAATAGGAAACACTGTAACAATCTATAGTGTTTTGTAAGGAAAACTACAATGCTTTCCCCAATAAAATCAACAAAAATAATTTTGAAAAAAAATCACAACAAAAAACTAAAAAATTGTATGGAAAAATATTACAGCAATCTATATTATTTTAAATAAAAAAAATTATAAAGTTAAATTTTCAACCAACTCAATATTAAAAAAATAAAATTAACAAAGATAATTTTAAAAAAATTTATAACATAAAAGATTCGAAGAAATATTATAGCAATACATGGTGTTTTTTAAAAAATTAAAAAATTAAATTTTTAATTAATTTAATATTAAAAAAATTAAATCAACAAAAATAATTTAAAAAATTACAAAAATTCAAAAAAAAATTTTACGGTAATAATTCATAATATTTTATAAAAAAAGCAAAGTGATTTTTCGCATAAGATATAGGTGGTGAGAAGTGAGAGTACATACTTGGCTACTTTCCAATAGCAATAATTCACGACATGGGCATCTTGTATGGAAAGTACAAGCGGATATGCAATGCCAAAGCTCCGAGTTCATTCAAGTCTTGGATAAGACAGAAAAAGAAGGATCTTCCCTTGGTGTTGGTGGGGTCAGCATGTAGATTTTCCATGGAGAAAGTTTGCAAGCAATTCAGGCGTTTGTGTTTTTTTGCTAGGCAGGGTGACATCAGCTCCGCTGCCTGAGGAGAGTTTAGGATTGCGTATTGCATGCCCCCCTGTATGATAGATCTTTTTATCAATTTTGTTCCTGGGTATTATGCATAGCTTTTTATGTTTTTTTTTTAAATTATTATTATCATAGCTTTTTCTTATTTAATCCATTCTTCTTGAGCATAATTTTCCGGGGTAGTGAATAGTTTCCCCTAGAAAATGAAGGTTTGTTTTTCTTTACAGATTTTTTCTGAAAAAAATCTTTGATTTAGAAGAACTAATTTAAGACCTCGAAACAAAAACCTAATTTAGATGTTTATTTTTCTAGTTTAAAACTTTATTTTTATTGAGTTTAAATCCTAAATGTTGGGAAATAAAAGAGAAAATCGCTGAAAAAAAGAAAAAAGAAAAAAGAACTTTCGAATGGATACAACGCAACCATTATAGAGGCCAATCTTGGAGTCGGTAGATTCAACTTTGAGAGGGTGTGTTTCATAGAGGTGGTTTCTTCCTTCGACCATGATGGTAAAAATAAAATGAAATTCCTTTGAATTTTTACATTAATTTAAGGTTGTTTTAAGATTGCAAATGAGGTTATTAAAATTCATAAAACCTTTTCTAGGGGTGTTTATGTGAAAAAAGAGGTTAAAGTTTGGGTTTTAGGTACAAAATACTCGCATCCCATTTTGACTGGAATTTGTTGCAGAGAACATGTCGATGTGTTGTTTGCCTTTCTAAAAAACTAAACACTCCTAGGCCTTTTTTAATATAGCGAGCGTGCTGGCCTAACATTTTAATTCTCGGAGCGTCTAGCTAGCTTTTTTTTTTTTTAATTATAAATATTTAGGTTAATTTATTAAAATTAATGATTAGATAAATTTCTAATAATTTTAAAATTTATAACACTCAAATTAATAATTTTATATCTTTTCAGTTAAAATATACCCTTTAAAATCTATCTAACTTATTTTAATAACACCTAAGCATGGCCAACGCCTGCTTTACCCTAGGCACAACTGTATACTATAAGCCTTGCACTATTACACTTTATTCTTTAGGGTTAATATTATTGTTTTCTTTGTTTCTTTAATTATTTTTAATTTTATGATAAAATTCTTTTTAAATATAATTATTAAAATGATATTGGAAAAACCATCCCATTATGCCATGTTATTCGAATAAGATTTGAATATTTTATAGTAATATTAATAATTATTTTATGAATAATTATATATGAATCTTACATGTAATTTTTTTTTTGTAATAAACTTTGCTCATGAATATTTGATGAGAAGATGTCTATTTTATTATTCTTATTGCTAGTTTTTTATATAGTTTCCTTAAATCAGTGACACTGAAAATTATAGATACATGTGTTCTTATTAAGCTTGCTTTTCAGATTATAGTTTAGTTTTTATTTTCAAAACTATTTTTCTGATAAAAAATATATTTTTTATTTAAAAAATATATTTTTTATTAAAAAAATAGAAAAGAAAAACATCAATAAGGAAAAGGATTTTTGATTAAAGAAATATATATATATATATATATATATATATATATATATATATCTG
>NW_011500689.1:0-7016 GCF_000495115.2 Populus euphratica | reverse complement strand
CCTTTCCTATAGCCTCTCTTCTCTTCCTTGACTATTGTGACCTGGTGTTTGAGAGTTTGATTTCTAGTTATTTTTTTTAAGTTTTTTTATTTAAAAATATATTAAAATATTATTTATTTATTTTTAATATTTTTAATATTAGTATATTAAAATAATCTAAAACATAAAAAAATAATTTAAAAAAATAAAAAAAATTAAATTTTTTTATAAATACTTTTACAATGTAAAAATAAATAGGATAACCAAAAGAGTGGCTCATTACCAAATTTTGACTAAAATACATCGTTTTCTCTTAAATTTAAATAGCTTAATTTCCTATTAATTTTTATTTTATTTATTGTTAAATAAAAATAGTTTTAAAAATTGATTGGGCTTTTAGGGGGCCATTTGAAACATGTCTCCTACAACAATTATTTCTTTGTTTAAAATTAAATTTTTTATATATTTTTGAATTGTTTTGATATATTGATTTCAAAATTATTTTTTTAAAAATAAAAATATATTTTAATTTATTTTTAAATTAAAATTTTTTTAAAAATAATTTTTACCATATTTTCCATCAAGTATTATTAGTCAGCCATCGAATGAACATTCCTTTTATTGTTCTTTGAAGCTTTGCCTATGCGATTATTGCTTCGTCTTTATTAAAATTAAACATTTATATATGTCTTTCCTGAGAAAAGCCTTTTCCTTCTTGGCACTCAGACTCCACTTTGGTTATCGCACGCAATTATTAACTTTTATTAATGTATCCTAAGAGTCTTTTGATCTCAATTTAACCTGTCTGTCACTCTCAATCTCCCCTCCTTTTGTCTTCTCTCGGGTTGCAGGAAGCTCACCATCTTTTTTATTTTTCATTCTTTTAGCTTCCAACAAGCAGTTGCTTCCTCCTAAGCCGACTGATTTCGTGTTCTTGAGCTAAACTTGTTCTTATAATTATTTACCACTTGAGTCAGTTTAATTATCATTTTCACTCTAAAACATTTGGTGTAATTTTCATGGTTTTGAACCAAGATCTACCTCTCGTTTTCTTCTTCTCCGATCGAAACCCTAAGCTTCCTTAATCTTCTGGTTCCTTGCTTACCTCCACCACCTCCTCCTCCTTTGCAATAAGAACATCTCCGTTTTAATCCCTGATTCTTCAACTCCTCTTCAATTTAGTCCCGGAAGGTAATCCAACCAAACCCAATAAGAGTTTAAGGGCCCAACCGAGGAGGAAAAAAAGGAAAATAAAAATAAATTTTAAATTAATAAAAATTATAATTTTATAAATTTATTCAGACTCAACTCAAAAAATCCAAGACTAAACAGAAGCCGAATCACTATGACTATTTCTCAAAACTATCGAACTATTTTGGCTACCATCCAACTATTTTTCTCTCAAATATCTAATTATTTCACAAAACAACCTACTTATAAATATCTTGATTATGAAACACAACATTACAATAATATCACATTTTAAAACTGCAATAAAATTATAATGTCACGGTTTACATTAAATATAGTGATTTCTAAACATAATATCACACTTATAAACACAACATCTTTAAACTATACTACTTCACCAAAACTTCTTCATCATGCTACTTCACCATTTATTTTGTTTTTGTGCTAATAACACAATTTATCCCAGTCTTTTCCATTATCCTCAGCGAGGGCAATATTCACATTAATGCAATTTAAAAGGGAAAAACATCCTTTGGAGACCAATTACCCCATCATTACTAAGCGCAATCAACAAATTGCGAACGAGTTACATAGAACAAAGTTGCCAACAATGCATGCAAGTACATTTTTGGCACATGGATAGAGGACAGATGCACACAATTTATAAAGTTTTACGCAATTCTGGCTCAAGATGAAGACCAACACATCAAGCATAGGACATCAGCGACCATAACACTAAACACGAGATATCATCATAATATAGTTCAGAATACACTAAAGGAAACCATGTCTATCTGGGTTTGAAATCTTCATTTCTTCCCACTTTTCTTCAGCCCAGAACCTCCAAAGCTCCCTTTCTGCTGTGCCTTGGCTCTGAGCTCCTTAAGTGCCTGCTCATCACAAGAACAATCAAATTAGTCACCTTTCACTATTGCAAAAGGTAATAAACAAGATAAAACATCCAGTTTCTTTTCTTTTCCTTTTTTTTTTAAAGTAATATCCATTGTCTCTTACCTTTTCTTCCTCCTTTTTCTTTTGAATGTTGGCCAAATCAGTCTGCAAATCAGTGAAGTAAATTTAAGGACAATAGCAATGGGAATGGTAGGAAATCAGAGTTACGAACTGGATTGCATCATAGGATGGCCAGAGTAAAAAAAAAAACATAGCACTTTATACAAATAGAGTCCTCCATGTAGAGGTAATTTTTTCTCTAGAAAAAGCAAAATATATAGCAAGCACCATAGTTTCAAAACAAGTCATCTACTCATAAAAAGGAATCTCAATCCCATAGAAATAATGAATTCATACAAGCATAAAGATGCCAAATGAAAAGCAATATAGCAACATTGTATGGTCTATTAAAAGAAATTAAAATTTTGTACTAAATAAATTTTGAAATGGAGAAAATAAATTCAGAGCACCAAATCCAACTCTCTTATTTGAAGCTTACGCAGCATAAAGGACTTCAATTTGGGGTACTGTACCTATCCTCAATTAAAACAATAGCATATTAGCAAAGCCCACCCAAGCTTCAATCACATATTGCCAATTAAGAGATCTTTCAATTTCATCAGATGCCTAAAAGCTTAAAGCATACGAACTTCAATTCCAATTTGGATTTTCCTTAAAACCCAGATAAATTTCCATATCATAAACCCATAAACTATAAGAATCAAAGTTAATCAACTAAAATCGAGCATACTTTCCAGTCAAGAAAGTAAAGCTAAGTACCAAACTCAAAGATTTAATAAAAATCAATTTATTTAAGTTCCAATCTTTCAATGCTTTGCACAACAAAGAAAAAAAAATATCAATTTATTTAAGTTCCAATCTTTCAATTCTTTGCACAACAAAGAAAAAAAAATGCACAGTTTCCAATCAAAATTGATAAAGAAATCATTGAAAACAATACCTCGTCGTACTCCTTCTTCTCAGACTTTGGTGCCTTCAAGGGCTTAGCTTTTCCACCTGAAAACAAACAACCACATGATAATTTCAATTTTTCATTTGATCAAAATTCCGATCGAGCAAAACATACTCCCCGTGAGAAAACAACGAAAAAAAACCAAAAGCTCCCATTATATGAGAAAAATACCTAGCTTGGAAGACATGATTGAAAGGGTTAGGGTTTGATTTTCTACGATTCGAAGGAGGAACGAAACTGTGAGAAACCTAACCCTAATTCAAAGCAATTATACGGGGCTGCCTGGTGGGTTGGAGCCCTATATATATGTGGTCTGAAAGGTCTGACGTGCGTAGCACGTGATTATTTGGTGGCCGTAATTTTATAAATGTTAAGTTTTGATTTTCGGGTTCTCCAAATGAAATATTTCATTGCTGATAGTGATTTATTTTTTAGTGGGTTGACTCCACTGTGTCAGTCAATATCTCGGGGTTTTCTAAATATCATAGTTTAGATTAAAACAAAAAACTAATATTCAATCATAAAATCCAATATGATTTTTAACTTTAAATGTGAGCATACCTTTTTAAAAGGTTAATTACATGCTTTATAAACTAATTCCAACAATCTACTATATAAATAAAAATTATTTAACTAATACAAACACTTAAAAAATTTACATACGAGAAGTAGCTTATAACTTTAATTCTTTTTTAATAAAATACTATTAAATTTACTTTTAAAATAATAAATATAATATCTTGAATTATTTAATTTTTATACAAATTAAGATAATAGCACTCACATTATTATCCACATAGAATTTCTTTAGGTTTTTATAGTTATATTTATTTTGATTTTAAATAACTTTTAAAAAATTTATTATTTTTTAAAATTCTTAAAAAAATATCACATTTCTCATCCGAATAGATGATCTTTTATTAAAAAAAAAATTTATACTACACTTACTATATTAATATATGAAAATCATTAAGATCAATACTTGCCTTATGTCACCATAACTAGCATAACATTTATAGTAGGAAGAAACAATAAATTATAATTTTCAAATGCTATTAAGAATGTTTTATGATTTAATTTTTTATTTGAACCTAAATTTTGAGATTTTTAATCAAATATGTATAGGTATTATTATTATACCCTTTCATTTTTAGAGGCTTTAAGTTCATTATCCTTGATTAATTATACACAAGCTCTTTTAATAAGTTTTTGGTTAGCATATCTACAATATCTTTCTTTGACTTTATATAGTCAATTAAAATAATTTAATTTGAGAGCAAGTATTTAATAATATTATATTTATTAGATATATATATATATATATAGACTTTTTATTATTTATATTACATTCTACCATTCTAATTGCAAATTGACTACCATAATGGATATAAATTGTTGGCATTGATATAGGCCAATATGAAATATTCTTTTAAGAAAAATATTAAAGTCACTTGATTTACTCTCCAATTTTATTAAGAACAATAAAATTTAATTTTATTATAGATCTTATGTTACATGTCTACTTAAAGAATTTCCAAAAAACAACTGCTCCACTAAGTGTGAAAACATATCCATTAGTGGATTTTAAAGATTTAGTATCAGATATCTAATTGACATCATTATACTCTTTAATATCATTGGGTAACTAGTACAATATTGATCATAGTCCTTGATATACCTTAAATGTTCAAGTATTTTTTTTTATTACTACCCAATGGTCCATTATTACTACCTAATGATCCATACTTAGATTACTAATAAATCTATTTATTTTGTTAACTAAGTAAGCAATATCAAACTTTGTTCACTTCATAAAATTCATTATACTTTTAATTATTTTATAATATTATAATTGGTTTATTCTCTTACACGTATTCTTCGAAAAATATATACTTATGTTAATTATTGTTTTGACAATATTATTATCACCTTTAAAAAATTTATCTAAACTTTTTCCAATATAATGATATTGGAACAATATTAATTCATTAGTTGTCCTAGAAATTTTTATTTCTAGTATAACTAGAGTTTTTAAACCCGGCTCAGTGGTTGAACCAGCCCATGACCTGGGCCCCCAGGTCAACCCTAATTTTTTTTTTTATAAATCAAAATAATGTTGTTTTGGTTAAAAAAAATAAATAGTTAATGGGTTGAATTAGGTTTTTTATCGAGTCTTGTCGGGTCATCTAGGTAATTGGGTTAACCCGCCGAGTCAGCCAGGTCACCCAGGTTTTTGACTTTTTTTTTTAAACTCGTCCTGATTGATTAGTACTTAAAATTATATTTTTATCAATGTTTTATATTATTATTTTGCACTTGAAATATCAATAACTTCTTAAATAGAGCATGTTTTATAATAATATATATAATAATACAAGATACCTTTAATTTATGGTAAATATTCATCTTAAATACAACTCTATCACATAAATTAGGGGATTGATTGATGAGTTTAACTACTAAAATTGATAAGAGAAAGAGAAGGCTAAGATTGAAAAAGAGACGTTGGTTTAATCCAAACTAGAACACCATTCGATTATTGGATCATAACTGGAGTTGTAGAACTTGGATTTAGGTCTACTCTATATGAATAAATGGTTAAGATATAGGCCTAAAACTTTCATGAGAGTTCAAGATTTAAAAAGCTATTTTCAAGTTCAAATTACAACAACAACGAAGAAGTCCAAGTCTATCATATAACCCAGATATTGTTCAATGTTCAGCCTATATCTCGAGTTTTAGAAGTCCAAATACACCAATTTCTTTTTTTAATTGAAAAGTTAAGACAATTTGCTAGAACTTTTATGAAGACAATCTGTTCAACTAATGTTAGCAATAATATTTTGTTCAGACAAGAAGATAAGAATTGTCACAAAGTCAAGATATGGCTACTCATTCAATAATTAGTCAACAAATCAATGCTTCCATATTTTAGCCTATAAATAGGGGCATTTGCTATATACTTAGGCATCATGATTTTCAGATCAAGATCATGTTGCTTTCTCTCCTTTTCTTTTTCTTTCTTTATATTCTTGTAATGTTTAAGTTTTGCTTTCATTAATCTCTTATTTATGCTTTTAATTTCATTTCCTTTACTTAGTTAACTTATATTTTATTTATGTTCTTATCTTATTTATTTATTTATGTTTCTCTTCTTCATTATGTTTAGTTAAGTGCATTATGTCAAAGTAAAAAGATTTTACTAATGATGTTAGAATAAATATAATATAAACTCAATATGCACTCAAAGCTTATATCTTAAATAACTTGCTATTAAAATGTCTTATCATTTTTATCTTATTAATTCTTAATACCTTGCTTGTTAAATGGTTAATCTAAATTTGTGTTATATAACACTTGATATAACAAATGCTTAACACTTTCATAGCCCAACCGTATGGTATAACCTATACCTGTACTATGAAAGGAACTTGATTTGTTGTTAACATAAGTTAGCATTATGAATTACTAATAATATTTAAAAGTTTGGTGTTACTTAAATAAGATAATTAATATGATCTTATTAACAATTTGTGATAAGCTATTAATGACAAATCATCTGATTGGAGTCTTATTTGTGTGTGGTTTCCAGTTGAGTAATAAAAAGAGTTTATATTATACTTGTTTGAAATATCATTAGTGGATCCTCTAACCTTAACATTAGTTTTTATCATTGTTTAATCTTTACATTAATCTTATATTTCAAAGTTCTTTTAAATTTATTATTATTATTATTATTTTATTGTTGTTATTGTTGTTATTCTTTATAATTTATATAGGTAACCTCCCTGTGGTTTAACCGTGATCTTGCCAGGTTATTTATTACATCTACATTCCTACACATGGGAGAAGACAATAATCTTTTGATTATATCAAGTTTTTGTCGTCATTGCCGAGGAGGTAACTTCTTGCATAAATTATA
>NW_011508130.1:0-849 GCF_000495115.2 Populus euphratica | reverse complement strand
CAACACGGTTAAACATTGCATTCATTCGAGCAAACATTGTGGAGACCTGAAGTTCTTCCCCATACACTAAATGAATTTTTCTCACACCTCCTATTAACCCAAGACTGCCTTCCCCATACACTAAATGAATTTTTCTCTTAGGTAGCACCTGACCAAAATGATTTGCTGATTCTAAAAACTCATTTTCTTTCCCAGGACTGAATCCACCGAAAACATAAATATTTCTTATGTGGTGACTTGAGGAACTTGCCATTGCTACACACTTCTATATTTGTTGAATGTATGGGTTGAGTAGAAATGAAAGGAAGGAAGAGAGGATTTTATAGATGAGAAATTGAAAAGGCAATCATACCACCTATATGTAGGCCAGCTGGAGTCTCATTCACTCTCTCTCTCTCTCTCTTTATTTATTTATTTATTTTTGAAAAAGCATGTCTATGTATAGGTAGTTGTGATTGTGGCTCACATCTTCCCTTGGTTTTACGTCCAAGAACGGCTTAAACGCCCTCTATGGGTCGGGGATAGGCTTCCCATCCAGTTTTCTTAAAAACTAGCAAACAAAGTCTTTTTTAGTCAAATTCCCAAGATTAAGTCGATCATGTTCTTTATGAAAATGGGTCCATAAATCATGAATTGCACGATGCACATCTCCACTAGGATGCGTCTCAAGAGTTAATTGAAGATTATCTAAAGACTCCTTACTCAGGCCATCCTTAATGAACTGTATTTTATCTTCACGATTTATAGATACCATTCCTAAAGAACGACATTGTGCATTACAAGTCCATCTGGCACATCAATGACAGACTTTTAGTCGTTTTGTACGACATTTCTTTACAAACGTGCTTT
>NW_011508224.1:0-815 GCF_000495115.2 Populus euphratica | reverse complement strand
AAAAATAAACATTTACCATAAATTATAGGTATCTTATATTATTAGATACATTATTATAAAACATATTTTAGTTAAGGAGTTATTGATACTTGAAGTGCAAAATGATGATATAAAACCATGATAAAAATGCACTTTTAAGTACTAATCATACCCCCCAACCAACTTATTACTAGTCCCTAGTAATCAAAGCGTTAAAATAGAAAACAAATTTGCAAATTTCACAAAGCAAGGTATGCATCATTTAACTTCCATTAATCCATCCAGATAAACATTCCTTCATTACATTTATATATCTGCTCAATACCTCTTAACAAGATATTATTCTACCTTTCTTTTGTGCTCAATGTATCAACACATAATTATGGGGCTTTTCTTGGAAGAGAACAAAATTTTTGTTCTAATGTTTAAGGTTAACTTCCTTGGGTTGGGATTACTATTTTTGTCTTCTCTTTTTTTTTATCTCTTTTTTTTTTTTAACTCTATATACATATACTTTAAAAACATCATGCATCTTTAACCCATGTAACGAGCTTTCAGCTAATGACTCCCAGACCAGTTGGTCTTAGGGCATTAGGTGTTAAGACACCCCTACGAGCTTAGTAACTTGGGTCGCAGATACTGATATGTAGATAGTGCAATGTTTGATTTCCTTAAGCTGTTCTCCTCAACCCATGTAACAAGCGTTGGGCCAATGGCTCCCAAGTCAGTTGACTTTAGGGTATTAGGTGTTAAAACACCCCTTTGGGCTTAATTGCCTAGGTTAGGGAGGCTACGAAACCAAACTTATCTACATTTTTATTATCATTATTTTTTTT
>NW_011508038.1:0-891 GCF_000495115.2 Populus euphratica | reverse complement strand
GGGGGTTTTCAAGCTCTATTAAAATTATTGTGCTTTATTCACAGTGTTAAAAATAAATAAAATATCTAAAAGTTATTATTATGATGTGTTTATAATTAAAAAATATTTTTTGAAAATATGATTATCCCATACTATTAAATAGTCTAAATAATCAAACGAAAAGACAATAATTTTTACAAAGACTTTGTGCATTGAAACCTTGTATACCCATCTATGATGTTAATGAAATTGAATATATATAACATGTTGATAATGTCTTGGAAAAAATCCACACATGAATTAGAATTTTCGTGGCTGGATTTATGGAATTG
This sequence comes from Populus euphratica, assembly GCF_000495115.2. Taxonomy (NCBI): domain Eukaryota; kingdom Viridiplantae; phylum Streptophyta; class Magnoliopsida; order Malpighiales; family Salicaceae; genus Populus; species Populus euphratica. The sequence continues at coordinate 580 of NW_011508038.1, read as the reverse complement.
ATTGGTCGTGAAAAAATAAATCCTACAAGAAATAGAAAACTCTCTAATATTTAAGATAATATATTTATACAAATGAAAAAATATATATTAAAATAAAAATATAATAAGGGTTAAGGAATACATATTTGGCTGGAAATTATATGAAACAAGTTGGTTTGGCTTGGCTTCCAATGGTTTCATTCTAATTTTTATACTTGTGATTGTGATTGAATGTATTTATATCAAAATTTGGAATTTCTTTATGGAGAAGTAATTGCGTCGTTAGTTAAAAAATTAGTATTGTATTAGTTTAGTTGTTCATAATGGTTTTTAATTGATATCTTATGCCATGGCATAAGATATCAATTAAAAATATTAGAATGAAACTAATATGTCTATCGTAAAAAAACCACCTGTGTTCATACAAGTTTTGTTGTATGGACAATAAACAAACACATGTGATGATACAAGAAAAAATAAAAAAAAAATTTTTTACTTAATTTTTTGAAAACTATCTAATATGTTCATAAGTTATCAAAAACTATGTTAATTTAAAATTTTAAAATATTAGATAAATTTTAAAAATATAATTTATATAATT
>NW_011508036.1:0-892 GCF_000495115.2 Populus euphratica | reverse complement strand
GATACTGTAGGCTCGTGAGTGTGGAAGAGAAATATATATTACTTGAATAAAGGATAGAAAAGGCTAATAAAATACTTAAAGAATGATATTGGCTTCTTTCCAAAAAAAAATTTAGGAAAAACATAAACTAAAGATGAAAATGATGGAAGATCATTCTAATAGGATTGTGGCAATGACTGAGAGATCTACTCATGTCATTCTAGAGTTAAATATTAGAGAAAGATAGAATAAAAAAAAAAAGTCTAGAACACGAAGTAGGGAAATTGCAAAACTTAAATAAAAAATCTTATAAAGGAATTATCAGAAAAGATGTCAATTCAAAACTAGATGCCAAAATAAGAAAAGGAAATGATGAACTAATTTTTTATTTTAGTAATATAATGATGAAAATAGTGAATAAAATTTTCAAATATGTGGTCACTGAAGTCAAGAATCACTTAGACAAATTAAAAAAAAATGGACAAAATTTAGGAAAACTATTTCTAAACAAAATAAAAAGAAATGACGTTGGCCAAAACAATACAATATAAAGAATAACCATTTATTTAAACATAGAAATATCCAATAAATACCTTTATTAATTGAGGAAATTGAAAGTAGTTCAAATATCAAATTTGCTAATTACGAGAATTCATTACTAAAGAATCTAGATGAAAGAATAACCCCAAATAGCTTAGAAATACATTATAGAGATAATAAAATAAGCCTACAAATTAAGAGTTCAATAAATTCATAAGCCAACATATAGAAAACCATATCAAGATTATATAGATAGAATATATACATACCCTAACAATTTCAAATTCCTAGACTTTATATTGTTTAATGAAAAAGAAACTATATTTGTCATAGAATATATAAAAAGATTTATTTTATAATATAAAGAAGCATC
>NW_011508037.1:0-892 GCF_000495115.2 Populus euphratica | reverse complement strand
ATCTTTTCCTTCTGAAGCTTGTTAGACCTTCTATGTTAGGCTTTTGAACCTTCACACCAAGGTCTTTTCACAGTGTATATCTCCATGTTTTTCCTTTATTTTTTTCATTTTCTAGCAGGTATTTATAGGGTTTTGCTAGGGTTGTTGATGGAATCAAACATAAATTGATCAGAGCTTAGCCCTTTAATCAAAATGAAAGAGTTTTGGACAAATGTTAATTGCTGGAACCTCTGTCTTTCAATGGTTTTTGGATAATGGTTTTGTAACAAATTTGCTTAGGTGAATTTCTTTTGCTTAAAGACAAAGAAGCTAGTTTTTTACCTTAAGATCTTAAGATAAACATGACCAACATTTGATAAGAACCCATTAAGAAGGTTTGAAGAGTGAACATACAAAAAATATTAATGGTTTTGCAAAATGGGTATCTCAATTAAGGCTAACTAAGTTGACCAATTTTAATATTTCACCGGAGCAACTCTAATGTAAATGTCATCGGATACCACCTGAACTTGGTAGAGGAGAAGCATACCTTCCAATTGGATCCATTCTTACTTAATTTAAAGGTCTATAGCTCCACATTCATTTATTTAAAAGTGTCAATTCAATTAGTTGAGAATCTAAAAACATAGTAATAATTGATTGGGGACAAGATGTTGTTGAGTTTATTGAACAAAATGGGATGTAAACGTTTAATAGGAGTAATTGATTTTTGTAGAGATGGTGTTTCTCAATTGAATGGCGGTGGTTACAGCCCTAGAGGTAGTCAAAGATGCCATATTCATTAGCTTGAAAGTGCCTACTCAACCAACCAAAACTGCTAAAGAAGAAGTTAAACAGTGATTGAATGACGCGTCATCTTGGTTAAACTCTAGAAATTAGTGTTTTTAATTTA
>NW_011508035.1:0-893 GCF_000495115.2 Populus euphratica | reverse complement strand
AAAAATTAATTAAAATATTAGCAAGTAACACATATATGTATTATTGGTATGTTATATATAAATAAAAATTTATATTACATAGAATAATTTTGTATAAAAATAAATGTAATATAATCTATAATATGGCAGGATACATAAGAATTTGTATCTGAACACTAAAATCTAATTGATGTAAAGTGTTAAATGCAAGGCTATTGATTAGTCAAATGATTATAAAATAGGGTGGTAGGTTACACACAGCGGGCCAACTTACTATGTGTAAGATGACGTGTTATTTAATTACAGGACGCATGATTTGGTATCTCTCTGAATAGCTAAATAGTAAAAGCTTTAAATAATTATAAAGTGGTTTGGAGGCCACACAACAGGTTAGATTTACGTTTGTGTAAAGTGATGTGGTTTTTAATTTTGAAGCTTTTCTAATATTTTCAAGTATAAGAAAGCAATGATCAAGTGGTTAATTGCTAATTAAATCACATTAATTCTACGATCTTCAAGCATAATAAAGCAACAGTATGATAGTGAAATACAATTTAAGGTTAAATTTATGTAAATTGCAAGCATAATAAAGCAACAGTATGATAGTGAAATACAATTTAAGGTTAAATTTATGTAAATTGCAATGTGTAAATTTATAAACACACACTCATGACTTATCAAAAATATAAAGTTTACGAAAAGTAATTAATCTCAATGTTCTGATTATTGTTAATGACAATCATACATGAGACCTTTAATTATTAATTAATTGATACACTTTATTTTTTTGTTAATATAAGTATTTGAATTAACTTGTATCTATGAACCCTAAAAATAACGATCATATAGATCTTAAATAACTTTGAGTTTTGTAGAACTTGAACTAGTAATTTCTAAAAAGTAAATCTAAGATC
>NW_011508034.1:0-894 GCF_000495115.2 Populus euphratica | reverse complement strand
GAGGCATTAACTGAACTGTCTGTATTTTTTCGAGATATTTGTACAACAAATTTAAATGCCCAGCATATGGAGTTAATGCAGATGAATATAATTGAAATAATTTGCAAACCTGAAAGGATTTTTCCTCCATCCTTCTTTGACTCCATGGAACACTTGATGATACATCTACCTTACGAGGCAAAAGTTGGTGGACCAGTTCAATATCGATGGATGTATCCATTTGAACGGTATGTTTTCATACTATGTTCATTTTATTCACTTTTTATTTTTTTTAAATAATCTAATTGACAATAAACTAATATTAAGAAATGATATAGGTATAAAATTTATTTGAAGAAGAAAGTGACCAATAAAGCTAAAGTTGAGGGTTCCATATGTGAGGCGTACTTGATTGATGAAATTACCAATTTTGCATCTCATTATTTTGGTGATGACGTGCAAACAATTTGGAATCGAGTTCCACGGAATGATGATGGTGGCCTTACAAGTGTAGATGGATGTCTCTCTATTTTTTCCTATCCAGGGAAAAAATTATCCAAAAGATTTTATAGAAGGCAGTTGTCACATGCTGAAATGCAAATTGCGCATAACTATGTGATATTCAATTGTCAAGAATTGAAGCCTTATTTAGAGTAAGTATGAGATATTATTTTGTACTAAATTTATAATAATTTATTATTAACTTTAACATTTTTTAAATTTTAGGCAATGTCGTCAAGAGCTAAAGTCACACAACCACATGCGAGTGATGGTGAAATTGAAAAATTATGCGAAGTGATCTTTCCAAATTGGTTAAAAAATAATGTAAGTGTTTTAATAAAAATAATTTATATTTTATGTCAATTAGTTACTTTAAAAATATTATTAATCTCTTTTAAATTATTATTTCTTATG
>NW_011508033.1:0-894 GCF_000495115.2 Populus euphratica | reverse complement strand
GTTGAAAGAGTCTTGTGTATTAATATGCAATTAAGCACTAACTCCAGCACCAAGTCTGCAGACAACACAAATCATGCAGATGATCGTAACAAAATCAAATCTCCTGGAAGTAATCTTCAAGTAGAAGACAATATCCACACCTTTAGTTCATCTGGTGTAACTGTAGTTTTCCTTGTCATTTCTTTCTACGACTACTCTTCCTAAAATCCTACTTACATGAATCGGCCACCTGGTTTCTTTCACCATCAATTTCCTGATCATGTTTTTCACTCACGCAAGGCATCAAACAAGCTCCATGCGCATGGTTTCTTAGATCAAGACCCAGACTAATTCTCTCCCTTTAACTTTATCAGCTCAGAGAATGATTCCTTTCTTCTCATTCTTAAATTCGCTTACATAATTCTCTTTTGTCTTGATCTATATGGATGATATTCTAGTCACTACTGGCCTACATAATGAGGATATTCACAATCTTATCCACCAGCTTCATACAGGATTTGCTTCCAAGGACCTTGGTAGTTAAGTTTCTTAATGGGCATTGAGCCGTCTCCCTCCTCTCATGACATCATTCTATATCAGCACCGTTACATTACTGACCTTCTTCACAAAACCAACATGCTTGCTGCCAAATCAGTCTCATCATCCATGGCCTCCACCGTCAAATTATCATCATTTATGGTTGCACCATTTCTGATCCAACCTTGTATCGCAACACAACTAGTTCTCCCCAATACCTCTCATTTACTCGTTCATGTCAATTCATGTATTCTCCATCTACTGATCATTGAAGCGTTGTTGATGGAATATTACAGTTTCCATGGCTTCTATTTACCGTATTGTCCAAAAGGTCCCCAGCCTCCTCCAATAATTCTACGTTAGGTGGAGGACACCTAG
>NW_011508031.1:0-895 GCF_000495115.2 Populus euphratica | reverse complement strand
ACTAGGTAAGAGGAGTTTTTATATATATTATTTTTTATAATAAAATGATTTTTAATTAACAAATCTATTTAACATGATCTGGTAAATAATCGGGGTTATGTTATTATATATTGAGATCTACATTTATTTCTTAACTTTTCATTTTTTTTCATATTTTTCATCAATTTTTTATCAAATTATTATGATTTCACAGTCTAGAACACATAATAATAGACATGTAATATAAACATAATTAATATCCAGGTCCTGAATTTTACATGCTAATCTAGCTCTGTCTACTATAATATTTTTTAAATTTTTTTATTATTGTTGTCTTATTTTTTTATTATATTATCAAGTTAATTAAGATTTAACCTAGTTACCATTTTTTTTTTAAAATGAAATCATCTTCTATTTTTTTTTATATATAAATAATTTAGCCTAAAACCTCACACGCAGCTACCAATCTAGTTTTATTTTAAATGCTCTCACAGTGATGAACCACACGAACTACCAATCTTCTAAAACAATTGATGAACCAACCTTGCCAGCCCAATTAATGGCATTAACCAGAAACGTTGGGGTTTAAGAATCCAGGAAGGGGGATGCTCTTAAAAATGTCCCGCTACCACATTACCAGTAGTTTATTAACCATATTCTCGTTGCAATTTAGATGAAATAAATCTTGAATGTAAAACACACACACACACACACACGAATGTCACAAACTTCTTGATGTTACTATGAAACTAGGAACAATTGTTCAAACTCAAACTAGGAACAATTAGCTGAATCTATTTACTAAACCTGAATTTTAAATTTAATTATGTGAGAATTTTTCTATACAATAAATCTAAAAAAACTAATTTAATACTAAAAGTTAAAATTAAATAAAAATATCATATTAAAATATATA
>NW_011508136.1:0-847 GCF_000495115.2 Populus euphratica | reverse complement strand
CTTTCATATTTCCTCTTGGGCTCGACTGCACATTCACCATAAACCCATAGGTTTGTTAAATGTTAATGGTTATTATGATAAGTTGTTGTCTTTTCTTGATCATGCTGTGGAACAGGAATTTCTAACATCGTCTGCATGACAAATCATAATCTCTGCTGCTACTACTGAACAATTAATTGACCAACTACAATCCTTTATTCCTGTAATTGATCCTTCCATGAGTCGCATAAATTGGTCAACTAAGGAAAGCCGATCTAAGTGAAGCCGTAAAAAGCTTAGATTGGATTTGAGCCTTTCTTTGTGAATTTTTGTGTCTTTTGGTTTTATTATTATGTTTTGTTATTTCTTATTTTTGTTTCAATGTGTTTCAGGTTTGTCAGTATTCGTTATTTCAGGTGATATCTTCTATACTCTATCTTTCTACCTTAGAACATTGAGGACAATGTCTCGTTTTGGTTGGGGGGAGAGGGTAGTAGTTGATAAAAAAAAAAAAAACAAAAATTGTTTTTCATTTCATAAAGCATGTGCATAATTGTTGTTACTAGGATGGCAGAGTAAAGGAGTTCTTTTGTTAAAGTGACTCTTGAGACGCATCTTAGTAACCATTCTTAACAAGGTCTCTTATAATACTTCTTAAAATATTGAGGTTTACAAACTCTCACATTGTTATTACTCAATTCTGCTCATATACTTATTTAACATGTATTCTTAAACCTTAATTTACACACACACACTTTAACCTATGATTGTGGGTTGCATATTGGATTATTATATTATTTATATTCTTTTATTAAAGGTAACAACTAAGGGAAAGGGATTGTATGTAATTAAAAAAAATAAAAAAGAA
>NW_011500696.1:98731-100632 GCF_000495115.2 Populus euphratica | reverse complement strand
GAATTGATGTGTAATAAAACTTTTAAAGATAAAGATCTTGAAAAGCAATAGAGTACTTAGATTCGTTAGCTGAAATGCTCATAATTGAGACAGTGCAAGTACTTATGAGGTACAAAGTAAAACTCAACCTCATACACTTAGTGGAAGAATGTTTAACCTTAGGAAAGATTATGACCTCAAAACCCAGTTTGCATCTTTAGCTAGAAAAGTCGAAGCACTAGAATTGAAAAAGAGTGGTCAATTAAAATATATTCAAAATATTACGTGTCATATTTGTGAAATCAATGAACACTCAACCGATGACTGTCCAACTTTTCCTTCCTTCAAGGAAAGCCTCCATGAACAAGCCCATGCTTTAAACAATTTCTAAAAGCCTAATCATAACCCATACTCGTAAACATACAATCCTGGTTGGAAAAATCACTTAAATTTTAGTTGGAAACGTGATAACAATAATGCATAAATTTCATAGTCACCGTTTCAAGCACACCATAATTTCCACAATTCTCATGGATATATACCTCCTTATGCTCCCCTTCCTAGAAGAAATCTTAAGAAAACTTTGTATGCATTCATTGAAAAGCAAGAGACAATCAACACTCAACTTGCTCAAATCATAACAGATTTTAAAGATACTTTTGCAAAATTCACATCTACTCTCAGTTGTAAGGAGAAATGTAAGTTTTCATTTCAACCACAATAAAATCCCAAAAGACAATACAATTCAAATGCAAGCAATTTTGAAAACCAATAAATAGATCAAGTCAAATCAGTCATTACTCTTCGTAGTGGTAAAGTTGTTGAAAAATCCACTATTGAACCTTGTGAGAAAAATGATGAGTCAATCTTTAAGGGTAAGGAAGGAGTTGAATCTAAACATTGCAAAGAAAAGATTGATTCTCTGCTAGCACTTTCATTTCCTCATGTTATGACTAAACAAAGTGAAGAACTTTTTATTGGGATGACCCTTACTTATTAAAATATTATCATAATCAAATATTTCAAAGATGTATTCTCGACAATGAAATAAGTAGTGTCATTAAATTTTATCATTCTGAGGCATGTGGGGGGTCATTTCTTTTCAAAGAAGGCAACTGAAAAAATCTTACAATGTAGATTTTATTAGTCCACCATGTTCAAAGACACACATGTGTTCTGAAAAGCTTGAAAAAAATGTCAAAAGTTAGGATTTATTTCAAAACATAAAGTCTTTAGATAATCTTCTATTGATTTTTAGGATATATCCTAATGGTGATGTGTATTGTGACCTTATTTTCATAAAGAACATGATCGGTATAGTCCTTGAAATCTAACTAAAAAAGACATTGTTTGCTAGTTTTTAAGAAAATTAGTTGGAAAGCCTATCCCCGATCCATAGAGGGCGTTTAAGTCGTTCTTGGACGTAAAACCAAGGGAAGATGTGAGCCATAATCACAACTACAATTTAAGTCTTAATTTGTAAGAGCGTGTCTTTTGGTTTTATTAAGAGCATATTATTTTGTTCTGTTATTTCTTATATTTGATTAAGTGTATTTCAGGTTTGACAGTATTCGATGTTTCAGGTGATGTCTTCTATACTTTATCTTTCTACCTTAGAACATTGAGGACAATGTCTTATTTTAGTTGGGGGGATAGAGTAGTAATTGATATTAAAAAACAAATAACTAATTGTGTTTTTTATTTCATAAACTATTTGACAAAACTATTACTAGGATGGTAGAGTAACGAGAAATTTTATTGACTCTTGAGACGTATTTTGGTAAACATTTTTCAATGGTTATTTGCAATATTCATAATAAGGCTTATCACACACTTTGATTGATACTTAAAAGTGTATTTTTATCAAGGTTTTATATCATCATTTTACACTTGAAGTATCAATAACTCCTTAACTAAAGCAT
>NW_011500696.1:94314-95867 GCF_000495115.2 Populus euphratica | reverse complement strand
GTTGTTGTTATTATTGTTATTACTATTATTATTGTTGTTGTTATTACTATTATTGTTGTTGTACTATTGTCGTTTATAATTTGTACAATTAACCTCCCTGTGGTTCGACCCCGGTCTTGCTGGGTTATTTATTACTTCGACACTCCTACACTTGGTAGAAGACATCAACCTTTTAGTCGTGTCAGTATGTTAACACCTAATGCCCTAGACCAACTAGTTTGGGAGTCATTAGCTGAAAGCTCGTTACATGGGTTAAAGATGCATTGTATTATCTGTATATATATTAAAAAAATATAAAATTAAAAAAGAAGAAGATAATAATCTCAACTTAAAGAAGTTAACCTTAAACATTAGAGCATAATTTTTTTCTTCCAATAAAAGCCCCATCATTTATGTTTTCATACATTGAGCACATAAAAAAAATGTTTATTAATATCTTGTTTAAGAAGTATAAAGCATATATATAAATTTAATAAGAGTTTGTTTACTTGGATAGATTAATAAAAGATGAATGATGAATGCCTTGATTTGTGGAACTTGCAAATTATTTTCTATTTTAACATTTTGATTACTAAGAACTAGTAATAAGTTGGTTGAAGGGGTGTGATTAGTACTTAAAAGAGTATATTTTTTTAAGGTTTTATATTAGCATTTTGCACTTGAAGTATCAATAACTCTTTAAATAAAGCATGTTTTATAATAACAGGTCTGATACTATAAGATACCTTTAATTTATGATAAATATTCATTTTAAATATAGGTCTGTCACATAAATCAATGGATTGATTGAGAAGTTCAACTACTGAAATTGAGAAGACAAAGAGAGTTTGAAGCTTATAAAAGAGATGTTAGTTCGGTCCAAACAGAAACAATGTTCACTCATTGGGTCATATCTGGAGTTGTAGATCTTGGCTTTCAAATTGGTTTATATGACTAAAAAGCTAAGACATAGGCCTTAAAATTTATATGGAATGCAAAACTCAATTCTGCTATTTAGGAATCTAAATCTTAGCAACAACGAAAATGTTTGAATCTATCTTGCAATCCAGATCTTATTAAGTGTTCAGCCCATATCTTGAGTTCTAGAAGTCCAAATGACCTCAATTGTTTATTGTTGAAAAGATGAGATAATTTTCTAGAACTTTCACGATCAAGTCTATTCAAATTCTGATATTAGCAATGATATTTTATTTAGATAAAAAAATAAGGATTGTCATAAAGTTAAGATATGGTCACCGACCTCAATATATATATATATCATCATGCATTGTGTAATTACTTGTGTGTCCCCAAGATTGGTGGGGGCCTTTTTGATCTCTTACTCTTTGTTTTTTTTTTTGTTAAATTCTCGTGGTGTTAGAGGTAATTTAATCCTTCCAATTTTATAAAATGTTTTTTAAAAAATAGCTAGCGAGCAGCAGCATCTGACAGTGATTTATTATCTTGTTTATTTATGTTTCTTTGCTTCATTATGTTTAACTAAGTTTATTATTTTAAGGTGAAAAGGTTACACTAACGGTGTAAGAATAAATATAGTATAAACTCAACATGGA
>NW_011500696.1:93233-94301 GCF_000495115.2 Populus euphratica | reverse complement strand
ATACTAACATGTTTTATATTTGTTATCTTGTTCACTCTTTAATACTTTGCTTGTTAAATGACTAATCTTGATTTATGTTGTATAACACTTGGTACAACAAATAGTTGGCACTATCGTAGCTTAATTGTATGGTATAACTGACACTTATGTCATTAAAGGAACTTGATTTGTTATTAACATAAGTTATAATCATAAATACGTGACAGCATTTACAAGTATTAGCGTTATTCAAATAAGATAACTAATGTAATCATGTTAGCCATTTATAATCCGATTGGAACCTTCTTTGTATGTGGTTTCCAGTTGAGTCATAAAAAGTGTTTATACTATACTTTTTTTAAATATCATTATTGAATCGTATAACCTTGACATTTGTTTTTATTGTTCAATCTTCACATTAATCTTACTTCTCAAAGTCCTCTTTAACTTATTATTATTATTATTATAGTTAACCTCTATATGGTTTGACCTCGGTCTTGCCGGGTTATTTATTACTTTGACACTCCCACACTTGAGAAAAGATATAAATCTTTTGGTCGTGTCAGTTCCTAATTGATAACATGTATATGGTTTAAAACAAAGATTTATGCTAAAGAATAAATCTAATATTTTGAATTTATTATGGGCTCACACAGCTAAATAAATCATTGTGGGGAAAAAATCCATGTAGGTTGATTAGTACTTAAAAGTCATTTTTATCATGGTTTTATATCATCATTTTACACTTAAAGTATCAATAACTCCTTAACTAAAACATGTTTTATAATAACGTATATAATAATATAAGATACCTTTAATTTATGGTAAATGTTCATTTTAAATGCAGACCTATCACATAAATGAAAGAATTGATTGATGAATTTAAGAACTGAAATTGAAAGGACAAAGAGATAGCCAAACTTAGAAAAGAGATGCTGGTGTAGTCGAAACCATAACACTATTCAGTAATTGGGTCATATCTAGAGTTGTAGATCTCAAATTTAGGTTCACTTTATATGTATGGAAAGGCAAGATATAGGCCAACAACTTTTATGTGGAGCCCAAGATCTAAAAAGGTCATTTTCAAGT
>NW_011500696.1:86021-89683 GCF_000495115.2 Populus euphratica | reverse complement strand
TGCCTTTTTAATTTCTCATCTATAAAATCTTCTCTTCCTTCCTTTCATTTCTACTCAACCCATACATTCTACAAATGTAGAAGTGTGTAGAAATGACAAGTTCCTCAGGTCATCATATAACAAATATTTGTGTTTTCGGTAGATCTAGTCCTGGGATAGAAAAGAAGTTTTTAAAATCAGCAAATCATCTTGGTCAAGTGCTAGCTGAGAGAAAGATTCATTTAATTGATGGGGGAGGCAGTCTGGGGTTAATGGGAGGGGTGTCAATAACTGTATTTTTAGGAGGTAGTCAAGTTTTGGGGGTCGTCCCCAAAGTTTTAGCACAAGAGGACATCATTGGAAAAACAATTCGAGAGGAACTTCAGGTCTCCACAATGTCAGCTCGAATGAGTGCAATGTTTAACCATGCTGATGCCTTCATTGTTTTACCAGGTGGTTCAACCCTGGTCTTGCCGGGTTATTTATTAATTCGACACTCCTACACTTGGGAGAAGATATCAATCTTTTAGTCGTGTCATAAGTGTCGTGATAGGGTTCACCTATTTTAGAAAGTGAATGGGTTTTCCACAACTCGTATATCATGGTGAAAAATGGTCCTAATAAAAATTATTGAATATCCAAAATGTTTCTAAGAATTTTTTTTGTCAACTCTAATCTTTAAATATCAACCTAAATGTAAGTCTAATATTTATATCAGAATGTTGACTACAAATTATTATAATCTTTTTAGGGTTTTTAAAATTCTAGCCAAATTCTCATAGATTTAATAAATTGATTACTAAATTTAAAAAAAGAACATGCAAAGTTATTTTTTTGAATTTTTGGTTATATAAAACAAATGCTAAATCATATCATATATTTTTTAATATTTTTTTCAGCCAAGATATGATTTTAGTTTTTGAGAGACTTGCTATATACACATCAAGTAAAATACTTTTTTGTAATTTTTAAAATGAGAAATGTTTTTAAAAACTCTTAAGATATTGATGAAAAGCGGGTATTTTAATACCAAATCAACATCTTATAGTGTAACTCTATAACCTTAATATTAAATAAAATTATTGGAAAAATGTGCAAGGGACCCATAATTAAATTTAAATTGATCATTGAAATTTTTAGAATTTTTAGGAATTTATTTGGGGTTTATTTAACAAAAAACTATTTTTAGTAAAAAAAGCTGTCAAAATAGGTCTAAGGTTGTATTTGTCAAAAAAACCCTTAGACCAAAAATTCCTCTACAAAAAAAACTAATCAACCAAATAAAGCCTTAGTACCTGACTTGAAAAACCAATTAGGTAAACTCGAAAACACTGGTTCAATCCTGAATCGAATTGAAAACCATGGCTTGACTTGAAACTAAAGCAAAACAAGCAATTATCCTAAAACATATCAAAACTAAAAAAAAATACAAAAAAAATAAAATTTCTCAATAAAAATAGATCAAATACCAAGAACATGATAAACATTCAAACTAAGACCCAACAAACACATATCATAAACTAGACAAGCTTTTATGTAATCAAATTCAAGCTTCTGTTCATAATCATGTGTGGATAAAGAATCGAGCATCAATTTTCTTTGATTAACACTTAGAAGCCATGATTTGATCAAAATGTGTTTAGGCAGTCGAAAGAACTCTAGAATCTAAATGCATGAATACATGTTATTAATCCGTTTTAGTCCTAGATTATTTTTTAAAGATTACAAGCTAATATGCATGTGCCAATAATTAACCCCAAACAACAAAAAACATGAACTGAAAATTTGAGAATTAGAAGCTAAGGCAAAGTTCATGCGAAAAATATGAACCTAAAATTTGGGAATTTTATAAAAATTGAAGAACTAATGCCAAAACCTAGATTTAGCCTTTTATACTTCTAGAAACACTACTATTGGTCTCACAAACCACATTACTAATGCTAAACATAGTTGAATCCAAAGAACTAACAACAAACATCAAATAATCAATAATATGCATGATGTTTAAACTCTATAACTACAACTCTAATGACAATCAATAAAAACATCAAATTTCAATTATCAACTGATTCTTTGAATACTTGAAACCCAAATCATGCTTAGATACTAAGAATGTACACTAACAAAAGGCATCAAACACCCACTGTCAACTTTTGAAAGAATCCAAAACTACCTTATTTTATGAAAATCAGTCACAAACATATTATCTTAATACTAAGTCTCTCTAAAGAAATTCATATTGTATTTTGATGCAAAAAAGAAAAATTTAAAAACTATTTAGCATGCATTTTGACTTCAATAACGAGTTTATTATAATTACGAGAACTAGGCCAATATTTCAAAAACTCCAAAAAAATCATTTTGATCTCTTTTAAAATTAAGGATTGTGCGCTTATACGTAAGACGTCGATTCAATACTAAAAAGATAGTTTCTTTTGACGATATAGAACGATTAGGTTTTTACCCAATAAGATAAAGACCTCCTTACCAAGGAGAACTTTTCTTAAACTATAGATGGATCAACAATTAGAAAACACGACAACATCTTTTTTTATTATACAATTAAACAATACAGCTTACCCTAGGTAAGGTGTATTTGAGGTACTAATACCTTTTCTTTACGCAACTAGTCTCCGTGCCCGATCTCTGAGACCAGTTAGGGTTCTGATTAGTACATAAAAATGTATTTTTATCAAGGTTTTATATCATCATTTTGCACTTGAAGTATTAATAACTCCTTAACTAAAGCATGCTTTATAATAACAAGTCTTATATAACAAGATACCTTTAATTTATGATAAATATTCATTTTAAATACAGGCCTATCACATAAATAAAAGGACTAATTGATGAGTTTAAGTATTGAAATTCAGAGGACAAAAAGAGGGCCAAACCTAGAAAAGAGATTATGGTTCAACCCAAACTGGAACACTATTTAGTCATTAGGTCATATCTAGAGTTGTAGATCTTGGATTTAGGTCTGCTTTTTATGGATGAAGATCCAAGACATATGCTTTAAATATTCATTAGAAAGGCAACATTCAATTTTGCTATTTGGAAATCCAAATCATAGCAATAATGAAGAAGTCATAATTAGTCCTCCAGCCTAAATATTGTTTAATGTTCAACTTATATCTCGAGTTCTAGAAGTTCAAATGACCTTAATGGTATTTTCCTGAAAGCTGAGACAATTCCCTAGAATTTTCATGATTTAAGTATGTTCAAATTTCTAATGTTATCATTGATGTTTTGTTCAGACAAAAAGATAAGGATTGTCACCAAGTCAAGATGTGGTCACCCACTCAATAATTAGTCATCAAATCAATAGTTTCTAATTTTGACCTATAAAAGGAGGCATTTGCCATGCATTTAGGCATGTTTGTTTTCAGATCAAAATCATGTTATTGCTTTTTCTTTATTGTAATGCTTAAATTTTGCTTATATTAATATCTTATTTATAATTCTCATTTCCTTTCCTTTACTTAGTTAACTTTTATCTTATTTATGTTCTTATCTTGTTTATTTATGTTTTTCTTTTTTATTATGTTTAGCTAAGTTTATTATGTCAAGGTGAAAATGTTACACTAATGGTGTAAGAATAAGTATAGTGTAAACTCAATATAAACGTTAATGTTTAATACTAACATGTTTTGTATTTGTTATTTTGTTCACTATTAATACTT
>NW_011500696.1:85757-85971 GCF_000495115.2 Populus euphratica | reverse complement strand
TTTTTTTTTATTATTATTATTAATACTACTACTCCTCCTCATCTTCCTCCTCCTCCTATTACTATTATTGTTATTATTGTTGCTATTGTTATTGTTGTTATTTATAATTTATATAGTTAATATCCCTATGGTTCGATTCTGGTCTTACCAAATTATTTATTACTTCGATACTTGACATGACTAAAAGATTGATATCTTCTCCCAAGTGCAGGAG
>NW_011500696.1:84470-85545 GCF_000495115.2 Populus euphratica | reverse complement strand
GGATGAGAACTTCGAGATGGAATATTAATGTAAGGATTAGTGATCTGTCCTATGATTATTGATCAGGATTCAGATGTGTGAACCATCAAACTCATATCTGAGTTTCTGCTTGGTAATGGTAAGCATACGAGCCTTAACTATTTCTTATAACGCCTCCATATTATTTTTACAAAGACCATCACTGGGTAGATATGAGACCCTTTTGAGACTAGGTACAAAGTCACCCATCATGTAATGACCTAAATCCTGTCCTTAGAGTATGAACTACCTAATGCGCATATACATATATTTGCATACTAACATGACCAAAATATTGATATCTTCTTCAAAGTGCAGGAGTGTTGAAGTAATAAATAACCCGGCAAGACTAGGGTCGAACCATAGGGAGGTTAATTGTATAAATTATAGATAACAATAATACAATAATAAAAATAATAATAACAACAATAATAAAAATAGTAATAACAACAATATTAAAAATAGTAGTAGTAATAGTAGTAGTAGTAATAAAGAATAAGAAGTAGAAGAAGAAAAAGTTGATGAGAACTTTGAGATAGAAAATCAATGTAAGGGTTAAACAATGATAACAACAAATGTCAAGGTTAGAGGATCCACTAATGGTATGTCAAACAATTATAGTATGAACTCTTAAATAAGATAAAAGTTAACTAAGTAAAGGAAAGGAATTGAAAGGCATAAACTTTATATTAATGAAAGCAAAACTTAAACATTACAAAAATACAAAGAGAGAAGTATAGTGATGTAAACTTTACAAAAATACAAGATATAAACTTTATATCTTGATCTGGAAACCAAGATGCCTAAATGCATAGCAAATACCTCTTTTTATAGGCCAAAATTAGGAAGTATTGATTTGATGACTAATTGATAAGTGGGTGGCTAGCTCTTGACTTGGTGATATCTTCTCTTATCTGCCTAAAATGTCATTGATAACATCAGAATTGAAACCACTTAAAAACATCAAAGTTGTAGGAAATTGTCTCAGCTTTCAAGAAAAAAAATTGGAGGTTATTTGGACTTCTAGAACTCCAAATATAGGCCAAACATTAAGTAG
>NW_011500696.1:67766-84257 GCF_000495115.2 Populus euphratica | reverse complement strand
CTAAGTTTGGTCATCTCTTTGTCCTTTCAATTTCAGTTTTTAAATTCATCAATCAATCCTTTCATTTATGTGATATGCCTACATTTAAAATGAATATTTACCATAAATTAAAGATATCTTATATTATTAGATATGTTATTATAAAACCTCAACTATTGAAAGTGCCCAAGCAACATTAGGGATCATAAATGAAAACTCTCAATCATCAAACGTGCCCAAACAAAGTTGAAGGGCATGAAGAAAAATCCAAAGGATCTAAAAAATTTTAGCATAAAAAAAACCAATACAATAATGCTCAAAACCAAATGAAAAAAACCAAAACAAAGAAAAATAGTCTAAATGACATGATGAAAAATTGATGTCTTCTGCCAAGTGTATGAGTGTTGAAGTGATAAATAACCCAGCAAGATCGAGGTTGTGCCACATAGAGGTTAATTATATAAATTATAAATAATAACAACAATAATAAGTTAAAGAGGACTTTGAGATGTAAGATTAATGTGATAATTAAACAATAATAAAGACAAATGTGAAGGTTAGAGGATCCACTAATGGTATTAAAAATAAATAAAATATAAACTTTTTTTATTACTCAACTAGAAACCACACAAAAAGAAGGTTCCAATTGCATAATTTGTCATTAATAGCTCATTATAAATTGATAACATAATTATATTAATTATCCTATTTAAGTAACACTAGAATTTTAAATATTATTAGGAATTCATGATGTTAACTTATGTTAAAAATAAATCAAGTTCTTTTCATAATACAGGTGTAGGTTATACTATACGGTTGGCTATGAAAGTGCGAAGCATTTGTTGTACCAAATGTAATACAACACAAATCTAGATTAACTATTTAACAAGCAAGATATTAAGAATTAATAAGATAAAAATGATAGGACATGTTAATAGCAAGTTGTTTAGGATATAAATATTAAAGTTCATATTGAGTTTATATTATAATTATCCTAATACCATTCGTGAAACCTTTTCACATTGACATAATAAACTTAGCTAAACATAATAAGAAGAGAAATATAAATAAATAAAAGGAGAACATGATTATACAAGTATAGTAAAGGGAATGAAAGGCATAAAAAAGATATTAATGAAAGCAAAACTTAAACATTACAAAAATATAAAGAAAGAGAGCAAGAATATGATCTTGATATAAAAATCAAAATGCCTAAATGCATGACCAATGCCCCCTTTTATAGGTCAAAATTTGAAACTATTGATTTGATGACTAATTGTTGAGTGGGTGACCATATTTTGACTTGGTGACAATCCTTATCTTCTTGTCTGAATAAAACATCATTGTTAGCATCATAATTTAAATAGATGATCTTGAAGAAAGTTTTAAGAAATTGTCTCAACTTTTCAACAAAAACAAGAAGAGGTGTATTTGGACTTTTAGAACTCGAGATATGGACTGACCACTGAACAGTATTTAGGTTGCAGGATAGATTCAAACTTCTCTTTTAATGTTAAGATTTAGACTTCCAAATGGTATAATTAAGTCTTAAACTCCCATGATTGTTTCAGCCATATGTTTTAGCTTTCTAGTTATATAAACTAAACTGAAATCCAACATCTACAGCTCCAGATATGATTCAATGATTGAACAGTGTTTTAGTTTGAATTGAATCAATATCTATTTTCTAAACTTAACTTTTTCTTTATCCTTTCACTTTCAATAATTAATTACATCAATCAATTTTTTGAAATGTAACATATGCCTACATTTAAAATGAGTATTTATCATAAATTAAAGCTATCTTATATTATTAGACTTGTTATAAAACATGCTTAAGTTAGGAAATTTAATGATACTTTAAGTGCAAAATGATGATATAAAACCTTGATAAAATATATTTTTAAGTTATAATCACAGACCTTTAGCCGGTCCGACCTGGCTAGGCTTAGGCCTTGGGCCCAAGTAGCCTATAGATATATAAAAATAATATGATAATATTAAAAAATTAAAAAATATATATAAAAAACAAAAAATTATTTTTAAGGAACATATTAAAATCATTTGTGGGTCCATCGCGTGTTCTTCAGTAATTTTGTCTAATATCATATCGTAAATTTATACTGTAAAATACGAGGATGATACTAAAAATATATATTTTTTCTTTTAAATTTCAAAAATAATTTTGAAAAATTCTAAATAAACTTTGATTTAAAAACAAAAATATTTTTAGGTTTTTCATCCATATTTTTTTAAAAGACAATTATGTTTTAAAAATATAAATTAAATATCATAAATAATTTATAATTATTTATAAGAGTTTGATTCAGATATTAAAATTTTTATAATAATTAATTTATTATTTAAAATATTAGGAATTAGCTCTACCTAAGAATCAATCAGAGATGCGTTTATTAAAAGCATTAATATGAGAAATAATTAATTTTACAATTTTATAATATATATAATGACAAAGACAGCCTTTGAGGTATGTAATTTATGTCGACTGGTTAATTAATTATGTCATCAAGCTCAGTCAAAATCAAGGAAGGGCCCCACGTGGTTTTGAGAACTACTGTCTCCTATGGTCACAAAATCAACGGAAAAATCTGCACCAGCCACGCCATAGTTGTACGGAAATGGGACCTTCTTCAGGTGGAGGCACGATGGTAGGAATCTGTCTTCACACTTCAGTGGCTTTCTTTGGAAGAAATATTAATTTGTTAGAAAATAATTTAAAAAAATTAAAATTTTTAAAAATAAATTATTTTTTTAATATGGGATAGTATAATAAAAAATAAGTTAAAAAATACTTTTAAGTATTTAGTTATATCATATAAAATAAACTGGAAAAATAACTTATTAATATTTTATTTTTTTAAGTTTATTAAAATAATGAGAAATAAATTTTACAAGTTAAAAAGTTGAATGAGAATAAAATTAAAAAAATATAATTTTATAAATTATCTTAAATAAAATAAATAATAATCAAAATAATAGAGATCAAATCTAAAAAAAAAAAGATGAATAAATTAAAATAGTAATAATTAACATTTCATAAATTATTTCAAATAAAATAAGTAAAAATCAAAAGAATAAGAACTAAATTTGATAGATAAAAAAATTCAATTAAAAAATGATAAAGAAAAACCAAATAAAATTTATAAAAATAAAAACCAAAGTTAATATAAAAATAAATTTTTAAATGATGAAATTAAAAAAAAAATATTCAAAATAATGTGTGTGTGTGTGTGTGTATTCCAATTAAAAATTTGATGACCAAATTTGATATATTCAGCAAATAATATGACATTTCTAATTTCTTCACAACTTCTATAAAGTGTTTTCTGCCCAAAATAAAAAGAAAACACTTTCCTAAAAACCAAACCAAATTTTTCTTTAATTAAAAAGTGTTTTTCGTTGACCAACTTTCCTATTAACAAACAAATATAAAAAAGTTTAGAAAATAATTTCTTAAAAACCACTTTTCAAAAAATAAACACACTCTAAATACTATTTTACTTTCTTTTTGTGTTTTCTTGAAAAGAAAGATGTTATTCTAAGAGTCACCCATGGTAGTTACCATGAGCTCTCTTTATGTTTATTGACAAAATTTTAGTTTGATTTAAGAGATATATTGGTTTTTAAGAGATATATATCCCGTGTCACTTTTTTTAGAAAACTCTTCTATACTTAAACTAGAAATGGTTATAAGAAGTTCTAAAATAATCTTACAAATGTATTGTTTTGTAAATATTTTGAATAGTCAAATATTATGTATTGTTTTGTAAATATTTTGAATAGTCGAATATTACTAAAAAAATCAATAAATACAAATAAAAATATTGAGTAAATATTTCTGTCGATAAATTTTTAAGTGATTTTACCGACAAAAATATTTTCTTGGTGTATACCGAGGGAATTACAGTGAGAATAAAATCAAAACAAAGCAAAAAAAATGATGACGTGTTATTTTTACTAGTGAAATTACCAACAGAATTTATTTCATCGGTAAATTGTGAATAGTGTTCATTATGTCAATTACAAAGAGAATCATTGATGAAAGATTCTATCAGTATTTTTTCCAGAAAACTCCAGAACTATTCACTTTCCAATTGCATTGTTAATTATTTTTTTTACGCTCCAGAACTATTCACTTTCCAATTGCATTTTTAATTATTTTTTTTATTAACAAAATCACCGACGGATGGAAAAGTCATCGGTGTTATTTCATGGTTTTCTAAAAAAAATCAATTAATTTAAAATTTTTATTTAAATATTACAAATAAAATCACCAACGGAATGAAAATCATTGGTGATTGTTGGCGGTTTCTGAATGAAATTAAAAATTTAAATTAAATATTATAAACATAATTACTGATAAAATAATTAAAAAAATACTAATATTTAATTATCCGTCAGTAAAACCATCACTAACGCGTTTAAATAAAAACCTGAATCCCCTTATTTTATAAGAAACAGATTCATTTCTTATTCTTCTTCTTTTTCTTCTTCCTCTTTTCTATATGTAAAAAATATTAATATCTATTTCTTTATCTTCTTTTCTCTCCTATCTCCTTCTCTCCTCCTCCATGCTTGAATATGTCTTTTTCTTCTTTTATCATCTTAGTTTATTTTTTAATTAATATGCTTTATAATGTTTTTTTCTCTCCTTCGCTTCACTTCCAACTATATTAAGGTAAGATTTTTTTTCTTGATTTTTTCATTATATTTATTTTTTATTTTATTTTTAATTGTTTTTGTTCTTAATAATTGTATGAATGTTGTTGTGAGAATTTTTTCATATTAAATCAATTTTTAGTTGATTTATTTATAGGATTTTTAAATTTTTAGCAATCACAACTTCATTTTTTTTCATATGAATTTTTGTAGTTAAATTTATTTTTTCATTTTATTTATTTTTTGCAAATTTGTTTGAGTTGATTTTTTTTCCCAAGCATTTTGAGTATATTATAGAGTGTTGATTTATGTTGATTTAATTATTTTATAATTTTATAAAATGGATTTTTTAAAAAATATTTTTAAATAATTACCAACGGAATTACCAATGATATTTTTTAAGAGATATACCGATAGAATAAAATGGGTAAATTTTTTACACATCTGTTCTGTCAATAAATTCATGGTAATAATATTTTTTTTATTATTAATGGATTTATTAACAGACAAAAAATTACCGATAAAAGATTCACCGATGAAGCATGATTAATATTCCAAAGTGTATTTTTATCAAGGTTTTATATCATTATATTGCACTTAAAGTATCATTAAATTCTCTAACTTAAGCATGTTCTATAGTAACAAGTCTGATAATATAAGATAGTATTAATTTATAGTAAATGCTCATTTTAAATGCAGGTATATCTCACAATTCAAAAGATTGATTGATGTGACTAACTAGTGAAAGTAAAAAGATAAAAAAGAAGGCTAAGCTTAAAAAAAGATATTGGTTCAGTTCAAAGTGGAACACTATTTAGTTATTGAGTTATATCTGGAGCTGTAGAACTTGGATTTAGGTCTCTTTTATTTGGATGGAAAGTTAAGACATAGGCCTAAAACTTTCATGTAAAGTCCAAGATTCAAAATGATTGTTTTCAAGTTCAAATTGTAGCAATAACAGAGAAGTTAAAATCTGTCCTACAGCCTAGACATTGTTCAGTGTTCAACCTATATCTCGAGTTCTAAAAGTTCAAATGTACTGATTGTTTTTTATTGAAAAACTGAGACAACTTACTAGAATTTTCATAATAACAATCTGTTCAAATTCTAATATTAACAATGATATTTTTCGTAGACAAGAAGCTAAGAATTGTCACCAAGATAAGAATTGGTCACCCACTCAACAATTACTCATCAAATCAATAGTTTCAAATTTTTGCTTATAAAAAGAGGCTTTTGTTATGCATTTAGGCATCTTGGTCTTGAAATCAAGATCATGTTCTTGCTCTTTTTCTTTATATTTTTGTAATGCTTGAGTTTTGCTTTTATTAATCTCTTGTTTATGCTTTTCATTTCATTTTCTTTTCTTAGTTAACTTATATCTTATTTATTCATATTTCTCTTATTCATTATGTTTAGCTAAGTTTATTATGTCAATGTGAAAATGTTACATTAATGGTATAAGAATAAGTATAGTATAAACTCAACAAGGACTTTAATATTTGATACTAACATGTTTTGTATTTGTTATCTTCTTTACTCTTAATACTTTACTTGTTAAATGGTTAATCTAGATTTATGTTGTATAACCCTTAAAACAATAAATACTTGACACTTTTATAGCCCAATCATATGTTATAATTGACACTTGTACTATGAAAGGAACTTAATTTGTTGTTAACATAAGTTATAATTATGAATACCGGACAACATTTACAAGTATTAACATTATTCAAATAAGATAATTAATGTAATTATGTTAACAATTTATAATCTAGTTAAAACCTTCTTTGTGTGCATAGTTTTCAGTTGAGTAATAAAAAGAGTTTATACTATACTTGTTTGAATACCATAAGTGAATCCTCTAACCTTGACTATTATTTAATCCTTATTTAATCCTTATATCAATATCACATCTCAAAGTTCTCTTCAACTCTTTTTTTTATTATTTATTTTTTTATTTATAGTTTACACAATTAACCTTTTTGTGGTTCAATTTCGGTCTTGTTAAGTTATTTATTATCTCAATACTTTTATATTTAAAAAAAATATTAATTTTTTTGTGGTATCAGAGCATTTTTATCAATAATTTTATTAATAAATTAAATACCAATAAAATATATGTCTTATATAGATGGAAAAATTCTATCACTGTTAAATGTGGTATGAAAGGCATCACTGTTAAATGTGGTATGAAAGGCAAGCGAAGTGATTATTCTACCATAAAGTGGGCTGCTAGACGACTAATAATGACCTATCTATGCTTTGCTTGGCTAGGGCAACAACCATTCCATTAGCTTCCTAGGAGCATGATAGAGCTAACTGACCTGAAATACTTAACAATATTAAGAATAGAGTTGAACTCATTTTGCAATCTCTTTGGTATTTAGAAATTTTTCCATGAAATCCTTATACTCTCTTTGGTATTGTGCTTAGCCATGAAATAAACCATATTAAACTACTCGGTGATATATTTTTATGATGCGTGAATAAATTTATTATTGTCTTGTTTGAACTATAATGACTTTTATATTATCTAAATTAAAAATAAAGAGTTGAAATTGAAATCGAAATCATATTTTGAAGTTGAGCTGGTATATTAATATAACATATACTTTGCAATTGCCTTTATTCTGGAAAGCACAGACCATCTGCTGCGGCAATGTCCATTCACATGGAAAGCACAGACCATCTGTTGTGTGGTGCATCCTAAAAATAATAGATAACCTCTTGTATGAATGACAGACGCACAACTGGAAAGATGCAGAAAAAGTTTGGGCAGACCTTGTCATTTGGAGTCGCTCGAGGGATTTAGCTCAACGTAATCAAGTTGTTTTTAACACCAAAACAGTGGATTGAGATGCAGTTTTTGGTTTGATTTTTTATTGTCTATATTGTTTGATAAAGATTAGCGAACTTGATTTTGCATATATATAAATTAATTTCATTCGCAGTGTTAAAGTCATTTATCTTTAGATAAACACACGCAAAAAGTACATAACGAAAGAAGCTTAGATTTTTTATGGTACTGATATATTATAATTACTGGTTTTCAATATTTCTTTTAAATTTTTTTAAATTCATTAGGTTTCTCTTAACTATTATTATCTGAATGGTTATTTCATTAATAAATTAATATAAAAAGCAATTTATTTTTATTCTAATTTATAAATGTTTATATAAAAAAAGTGATTTTTGTTCAAAAATATATATCATAATCATGATGATTTTTTCTATAAAAAATTAAATAAATTTTAATAAAAAATTATTACAGTAACAACACTGAGAATATTATAATATTTATTAAGATAAATATGCATTATTATAATTTTTGAAGTTTAAAAATATGTAAACTTGTTCTCATCTTGCCTTTTGTTTTCTGGTTTAAGAAAAACAAATGCTTTCTAAAATTAAACAATGAAATATAAAATTTTTCACAAAAGAAAATCCTTCATTAGAGCTTTCAATCACTTTGTTAAGAGCATGGAACATAAAATCAGAAAAATAAATAAGCAAATTACTTTATATACTAAAATACATCGGTCATTGTTCATTCATGAACAATGACCATTGACCGTGGTTATTTTAAAAACATATTAAAAAAAAACTTAATTATATCTTTTAATTTTAATTTTTAGATTTTTTCAATTACTTCTTCTTCATCTTTTCAAATTTACAATCATAGTTTTATAGGTTGAGATTTTTTTTATTCATGTTTTCTCGTGCAAACAAAATGTTTAGAGATTTGTTGAAATTAAATTGAAAACTAATTTTGTAAAATAACAATTTATCAACAATTAAAAATAAAAATTAAAAGAATAAAAATTAAAGTTAACAAACAAAACCAAACAAACCTTATTTTGATATTTGCAAGTAAAATTATAAATACAAAACTTAAATTTTCTTATGTTTCATTTCTTAAAGTTGAGAGAGAAAATAAAAAATTATAATTATTGATATCTTAATCACAATAAAGAATTATTTTGATGTTAATGGTTTGGACTTTTCCAGAGAAGTTTGAAGATGGTAATTTTTTCCTTTTATAATGTTAAAAAAGAATAAGTTATGGTTGTTAAACTTTTGTTATTTATTATTATTTTTGTAGGAGAAATTAGAGGGTGTTTTATTGTTGAAGACAAGTTTGTATAGATTTTTAAAATACTGAAGACTAATTTTGTAAAATAAAATTTTATTAAAAATCATAAAAAATAAAAAAATAAAAATTAAAGTTAACATAAAAAACAAACAAACAAACCTTGTTTTGATATTTGCAAGGAAAATTGCACTTTGCTATATATACTTTTAGGTTGTCTATTGCAGTCCTTTGAAATTTATCATATCTAAATACAAAATTTAATTTTTCTTATGTTTGAGTTGCTAAAAGTAGTTGAGATGGAAGACATAAAGTTGTTGGTTGTTGACACCCTAACAACATAAAAATAAATAAATTTTGGTGCTAATGGATTAAACTTTTTAAGGAGAGTTTGAAGAAGATAGTTTTCCCCCCTCACAATGCTGGAAAAAAAAATTGTGATTGTTAAACTTTTATTATTCATTTTTTTAATGAGAAATTAGAGGATATTTTATGATTCAAGACAAGTTTGTAAGGATTTTTAGAGTATTTATTAGATATTTTCAAATGAAGTTAAGTAAAAAAAATAAACACTTGAAGTCTTAAAATCTAGAATATAAATTTTTGATCACCAGTTGACTAGAAAAAGTTATAAAGGATGATAGGTCGTTTTTCTGCTTGTCATCCACTAAAAATAAAAAGATCAAATAAAATGTACTTCACTCCATCGATATTTATACCATCTCAAACGTGCTTGGAATCTTGAGCAAGCCAAGCTCACAGGCTTAGCATTTTAAACCCAAGGACATCTGATCTCTTTTGTTTTGTTTTTTTTTTTAAATTTGGATTTAAAGAAAATAATACCCTCCCTCTTTTTATTTATTTTCTTATGTTGTATAAATTTTTTATTAAAATTTTTTATCTTATTTTTTTAAATATTTTAGTTTATCTTAGTAAATAGCAGATTTTATTTTTTATTTTTTTAACTTTAAAATTCCTTAAAGAAATTATTGTGAATAATCTTTCAATTGTTTTTTCTTTAATCATTTACATAAGTGAATTGTAGTTGCTTGATGTATTTATAAATTCTTGTTGAAAAAAAAAGCTAGAAATTAGGGTTTGGGGGTCTCTAAACATGGACTCTTTTTTTCGGTCACTAGAGGTAACTAGAAAACATTGCAGTGGATAGTAGTCTAACCTCCCAACATGTGGCCTTGTTTTTACTTTTAAATTTTAATTAACATCTTTTTTTTACTTTGCATTATTTTTTATTTTTTAAATTGGTTAGTTAATTTTTTTCATAATTTTTATTTTTTTAATGTAAATGCTTTATTTTATATTTACGTGATGTATTTATAAAATACAAATAATTTGTTATTGAAAAAAAAACCTATAAAATAAAATGAAATAAGTTTTAAAATTAAAATGTAAGGTCATGGTTAGATATTTTCATATGGACTTGTCTTTTGTTTTTAGAAGAAACATTAGTTTTTTATTTTAGTATTTAATTAGCATGAGAGATTTTTTTTCTCAATTTATCAGTTCATATATATTTTTTAATTTATTTTATTAAATGTGATATTTTTTTTAATTAAAACAAATCATTAAATTTAAAAACATATCCAAAATATTAGCCTGTTTTGTTTTATTACATTAGAAATTAACCTAAAATCCTATCCGTAATATATCACGAATGACAACGCTAATTTAAAAACTAATTCTAATTCCCTTCATGCAAAAATGCTTGTAAAAATTTGAGTTTGTATCTCCTTAAAAATTTAAGGTTAATTTTAATTTAAATAATTTTTTTTAAAAAAATAGACCAAGCAAGCTCGCAAAAATGAAAAAAATCAGAATATTTTTTATATAAAACAATATATTTTTCATTATAATTGTAGTTTGTACTTTTTTTTACCTCAATTGTTTTTTCTCATTTCCCTCTCTTAAAGAAACACTTTATAATAGTTTGCACGTTTGTCATGTTATAAGTTGGATTAAAAATAATTAAACATAATAAAAAAAATATTTAAATCATAAATAACTATTTGATAATATTATTAAACATGGCATAATAGGTGAACCTTAAAACCTCCCTCTCCGACTCCTTGACTAACCTGTATTTAAAATTAAACTATAAGGAAGTTATCTCGTTATGATCTATTTGACTTGGATGATCAGTACAGAAAATATAAGGATGAATTTGATAGAAAAAATAATGAAATTGATAGAAAAAAAAACTTTTCGATTCAACTTTTTACTTATCCCGAGTTTAGAATTAAAAGGCATAGAAGTTGTCTTAGCATGACTAATGTAATATTTTTTTTTAGATTGCTAATTTGAGGTATGAAAACAGTTTGTAACTTGATCCAATAAAAACATTACCTCGAAAAACCAAAATTATATGCAATTGATCACCCTTACCTTATATCTAGAATAAGAAATATAAATCACAATAAAGTTAATCAATCATTCGAAGAGTTTTTAAGCTCAATCAAAAATTTAGTATGAGAATCATTCAACCACACAAAAAGAAGCAAAGTACACAATATATGAAAAATTTTAATAAAATTTCATAAAACTAAAAAATAATATTAACAATTAGTTTATATAGTAGAAAGCTAACCCTAATTAGACTTAATGGACTCAAATTTGATAAATAGACTTTAACATATGAAAAACCCAAAATAACTAATAATAAAATAAAACCTAACATTTATAAACTTTAAATGCCACAGGTATTAAAATAAACTAAAAGATAAGTAAATAAAAGCTAAACTAATTAACTCGAGATTAAATTTGAATTTTGTTGTTCGCTAACAGAATCAAACTCCAACTTGAAATGAATAGTTCTCTTTTCTCTTAAAAAAGTATAAGGTATAGAATATATTACTAGAAAGTTATGAATATCTACTTTCCAATATGACTAGAATTATATCAAAACTCATTATATAACTCTATTTATAGCTAAAACAATAGTGAAATGTCAAAACTAGTAGATTTAAATTTTTTATTCTAATCTTTCTATAATGTCTGGATTCTTCCTTGGAAGCCCTTCCTGAATGAATCAAATTAATTAAGACTTGTTCTTCATTCTTCGATATTCTTTTCATCTTAACTTGTGTATATAAAAGAAGTCCATTAGTTGTCTCATTAAACCTTTTTACTTTAATTCTTAAGAATGAGACCTTTAATGGATCTTTTGGTGTTGAAACTAGGATCACATCATTCCCTCTCTTCTCAACTAGATTAATTTTTAAATCATCATCTACATCAAATAAAAAAGTTCAAATATATTAAATGTAGCACTAATACCATATTCACCTATCAATTCTACTTTGTAGACATTATCATTGATCTTCTCAATGATTTGGAATGGTCCGTGTCCTCTCGATGTCAATTTAGATCTCCTTTAAGCAGGAAATCTCTCTTTCCTCATATGGACCAAAATCCAATATCTTGGTTCAAATACCACCATTTTCCTTTTTTATTAGCTTTAAATGCATATTGTTCATTCATCTTTTCAATATGTTATTGTACCTTGGTATGCAAATCTTTGACAATTAATGCTTTCCTATTCTTATCAAAACTAGCTCTTTCATCAACAAATAAAGACAATAAATCCAATAGAGTTAAGGGATTAAAATCATACACAATTTCAAAAGGAGAAAAATTTAATATATGCAAACTTAATGAATGACAAACAATCTTTCTAATTTTTAAGATGTTTTTTTTAAATAATAGCTCTTAATAATTGTTGTTGCTCATTTTTGGATTTTCACAAAAAAACAATTGAGAATATATATATATATATTATATATATACATATATATATATATATATATATATATATACATATACATATATATTCAGAAGAAATAAAAATAACAATAGGAGTGCCAAAATTGGTTGAAGAGGTTAAAAAATGCAAAAGGTTGAAATTTGACAATATATTTTTTTACTATTGAGAGCCCTGTTGATAAGAAAAATTCAATTTGAGGAAGACAAGTCCAAAATCAGATGTTTATGGACTCAATTAAATCTTATCTAAGGTTTAGTTGAATTTATAGAGTATTTGATTGCAAGAAAAATTGATTTTTAAGTTAATTTCAGCTTTTATTAGAATAAATTAAAGTTTTGGGGTCTAATTATAATTTTAAAAAGTTAATTTGGTTAAATTAGAGGTTTATTTGCATAATTATTGAAGTTTGATGGCTATTTAAAGCCTTAATTGAAATAATTCGAAACCAAAGATCTAACCGGAAAAGGCACTAGAATCAAGGGATCCAATTATAATTTATCTGGGGGTTTGATTACAAGATTGTAAAGATATCTAGGGATCATATCAAAAATATCATTTAAAATTACAAAATGATGCCGCTTCACTGAATACTGTTCACTACATTCTTCATCAGTAACGATTTCATGCAACTGGCTATTCACTGCATTCTTCATCAGTAACGGTTCCATGCAGCTAGCTAAGAGACATTACAGCAGCAACAATGCCAATTCATTTTAATTACAGGGCATATGTCTTGGATGTCATCCCTCTACAAATGTTATCAAGCTGGTCACCAGCACAAGGTCTCTCGCCTATAAAAGCAAGAGAAACATATGGGCAAGAAAAGAGGACAGAGGAAAGAAAAGGAAGAAAAGAGAGGAGGGAAATATAAGAAACAAAACAAGGCAGAGAAGGGGAAGAATTGGGCAACACAGGGAGATGGAAACAAAGGAGAGTGTGAGCATAAGAAACGAAAACGCAAAGACGAAATAAAGAGAGCATAAGGGAGAAAGGGAGGGAATACAAAGGACAAGAGAGTAAAAAAAAAATAGAGGAGTAATGGTGGAGATTACAAAGGGGAATAGAGGATGAAAAAGGGAGAAGCAGTGGTGTATCTGCAATGGGGAAGAAGAAGAAAAACAATAGCGCCACCGGGCTTTTCAGCCACCACTACAGCCAGCTGCCACGACACCAACGCCACCACCGTGAAAGATAACGCCTCCATTTTAAGAAACACTTTTCTCCTTCTTCTCGTCATCCCAGTTGGTCTCTTGCATGCATAATGTTTGCTACTCACGTTTCTACAGCAAGGAAGATAATTAACCGCTTACTATATATGAGCACAGTAACCTACTAATTATAATTAGCTAAACTGTATTCTTCCATGTTTATGTGTGCATGGCTTGTTTTTGGTTGCTGGCTTGGGGCCAGAGACTAGGCTGGGTTGGCTAGGTTTGACCCAGCCCACCCCCCCCCCAGCCACAAGGATGGTGGTCCAGCCCGGCCATATGGGCCAGGTTGGGCCCATCCCAAAACTAAAAAAAACATTTTTTCAAAAAATTTCTTTTCAAACAATCTGTGATTTTTTTGCAAATATTTAACTGCATTCTGATTAATATTGGTTTGTATTTTTATACTATAAAGATACAAATTCAATATTAAATACCTGGTTTTAGTCAAAATAAAAAAATAAAATAAAATATTTGGTTTTCATGCATATGACTAAGTCTCTCAGAAATAAAAAATAAAAAATCATATTGTATTTTCATATAACAAAGAAAATTTCAAAAATGTATATTAGCATGCATTTTGGCTATAATAACTAGTTTATTAAAGTTATGAGGACTAAACCAATATTTCATAAATTTAAAAAAATTATTTTGTTTTTTTTTTTCTAATATCCAAAAATGTATATTAGCATGCATTTTGGCTGTAATAACTAGTTTATTAAAGTTACGAGGACTAAGCCAATATTTCATAAATTTTAAAAAATTATTTTGTTTTTTTTTCTAATATTTGGATACGTAAGATATATTCCAAATATTAAATTATTTTATTGATGTCAAAACAGTTAGGTTTTACCCGATGAGATAAGGATCTCCTTACCGAAGATGACTTTTCTTAAACCATATACGGACCAACAATTAGAAAGCATGACGAGACCTTAGATTTTATCAAATAATAAAATAATGTAGCTTACCTTAGGTAGAACATATTTTTAGTGTTAATACCTTCACTTTACACAACTAGTCCCCGTACCCAATCTCTAAGACCACTTAAGGTTTTTAGTAACCAAAATACTAGGTGATGACTTCCATGCTATTTTTCCACTAATAAAAGACAATAATTCCTTGTCTCCACACATAGACACTAGATACATTGATCTTTGAAATATGAGGGTGAATGTTTTTGCTGTGATGCCACACACGTGCGACAATAATTAAGTTAAAGTTCTGTTTACCACATCTATTCGGTCATCTATCTATGAATAAAAAGTGATAGAAAATAACAATTTAGTTCCTAACTTATCCCATAAAACTTTCTAACAGTATTTTAGAAACTTAACATCTCTATCATAAAAAATTCTCTTTGGAGCACCACGTAACTAAGTTATTTTTCTAAAGAAAAGACTTGCTATATTTATTACATCAACAATTTTATGACATGATATGAAATGAGCCATTATAAGAAACCTATATATAACAACAAATTTTAAATATCTTCACTTTATAAACTTAGGTAACCCTAAAATAAAATCTTTTGATATATCAACCCAATGTTCTTTAGGCATTGCTAAAAGTGTATACAAACCATGAAACATGACTTTAGACTTGGCTTGTATACATGTTATACATCTATTATAAATTTTTTAAACATCTCTTTTCTTGTCAGGCCAATAAAAATACTCATGTAACATATCTAAAGTCTTAACTACTCCTAAAATGTCCCATTAAACTACACTTATAAGTTTCCCTCACAAACATTTCACATAAGAAACATTTAGGCATATATAATCTCTTATCTTTAAACAAAAATTCATCATGCCTAAAATACTTATCAAAAGCTGAATGGTCATATTGTCCATATACTTGACCAAAATCATCATCATCCATATACAACTCTTCCATATGTTCAAATCCTAAAAGTCTAGTGTTTAAGAAATTAAGAAGAACATACCTTTAAAACAATGCATCCACAACAATGTTTTCCTTAACTTACTTATACTTGATGAAATATAATAATGTCTCAACAAATTCAATCCACTTAACATGTTAATTATTCAATTTACCTTAGCTCTTTTAATATTTTAATGATTAATGATTCATATGTATCACAAACTCCTTAAGCTAAAGATAATGATTCCAAGTCTCTAAGGTCTTCATGAATACATAGAACTCTTTTATCATATGTTTGATAATTAAGAGTTGCTCCATTGAGCTTCTTATTGGCATGATCAAAAGATTAATATATTCTTTCAAGTGTAGGAGTGTCGACGTAATAAATAATCTTGCAAGACCAAGGTCGAACCATATTGAGGTTAATTATATAAATTTTAAATAATAATAATAATAATAACAATAACAATAACAATAATAATAAGTTAAAGAGGACTTTGAGATATAAGATTAATGTGAAGATTAAACAATAAAAACAAATGTCAAGGTTAGAGGATCCACTAATGGTATTTCAAATAACTATAATATAAACTCTTATTCTCAATTGGAAGCCACACACAACGTAGGTTCCAATTGGATTGTAAATTGTTTACATGATTATATTACTTATCTTATTTGAATAATGCTAATACTTCTAAATGTTGTCAGGTGTTCATGATTATAACTTATATTAACAACAAATTAAGTTTCTTTCATAGCACAAGTGTCGTTTATACCATATGGTTAGGTTATTGATTAGTACTTAAAAGTACATTTTTATCAAGGTTTTATATCATTATTTTGCATTTAAAGTATCAATAACTCCT
>NW_011500696.1:61114-67488 GCF_000495115.2 Populus euphratica | reverse complement strand
CCATTTTCAAGTCCAAATTGTAGCAACAATAAAGAAGTCTGAATTTGTCCTACAACCCGTGCGCTATTCAGTTTTGGTCTATATCTGCAGTTCTAAAAGTCTAAACACCAAAATCTCTTAAAGATGTTAGATCATTCCTGGGACATGCTGGTTTTTATAGAAGGTTCATCAAAGATTTTAGTGTAATATCTAAGCCTTTAAGTAACCTTCTAACAAAGGATACTATTTTTGAATGGACTGAACATTGTGAAGAAGCCTTTGTTAAACTTAAAAACTTGCTTACTTGTGCTCCTATCATTCAACCTCCCGATTGGTCATTACCTTTTGAAATAATGTGTGATGCTAGTGATTATGCCGTAGGTGCTGTTTTGGGACAAAGAAAAGATAAGAAACCTTATGTAATTTACTATGCAAGTAAAACTTTAAATAGTGCTCAAATGAATTATACCACCACTGAAAAAGAATTACTTGCAGTAGTATTTGCATGTGAAAAATTCAGATCTTATCTTGTTGGCTCACCTGTTGTTGTTTTTAGTGATCATGCAGCATTGAAATATCTTCTTTCTAAGAAAGATTCCAAGGCTAGATTGGTGCGGTGGATTTTATTACTTCAAGAATTTGATATCACAATCAAAGATAAGAAAGGCAGCGAAAATGTTGTCGCAGATCACTTGTCAAGATTGACAACAGATTCGAAAACTGACATCACACCAATCGATGACTACTTTCCTGATGAATCTTTACTTTCTGTCTCTACAATGCCTTGGTTTGCTAATATTGTCAATTTTCTTGTTTCAGGACAATTGCCAGCTCATTGGAATACCCAAGATAAAAGAAAGTTTTTGAACGAAGTGAAGAACTTTTATTGGGATGATCCTTATTTATTCAAATATTGTCCTGATCAAATATTTCGAAGATGCATTCCTGACAATGAGGTAAGTAGTGTCATTAAATTTTGTCATTCTGAGGCATGTGGGGGCCATTTCTCATCAAGAAAGACAACTGCAAAAATCTTACAAAGTGGATTTTACTGGCCCACCATGTTCAAAGACTCACATGCATTCTGCAAGTCTTGTGAAAATTGTCAAAAGTTGGGATCTATTTCAAAACGTCACATGATGCCTTTAAACCCTATTATTGTCATTGAGATCTTTGACTGTTGGGGTATAGATTTCATGGGCCCATTCCCTCCATCATTTGGTTTCTTATACATATTAGTCGCAGTAGATTATGTTTCAAAATGGATAGAGGCAATTCCAAGTCGAAACAATGATCACAAAACAGTGATAAAGTTTTTGAAAGAAAATATTTTGAGTCGATTTGGAGTCCCTCGAGCCATAATAAGTGATGGTGGAACACATTTCTGCAACAAGCCATTTGAGTCTTTAATGAAGAAATATGGAATCACACACAAAGTTGCCACCCCTTATCACCCTCAAACAAGTGGACAAGTAGAGCTTGCTAATAGGGAGATCAAACATATTTTGGAGAAAACAGTGAACCCTAATAGGAAAGACTGGTCTTTAAGACTTAATGATGCACTTTGGGCTTATCGAACTGCTTATAAAACATCATTAGGTATGTCACCTTATAGACTAGTCTATGGAAAACCTTGTCACTTCCCTGTGGAACTTGAACATAAAGCTTATTGGGCTATTAAAGCTTTGAATTCAAATCTGGATGATGCTAGTCAACTGCGAAAATTACAAATAAATGAGCTTGAGGAAATAAGAAATGATGCATATGAAAATTCAAGAATTCAAATGGCAAGAATCAAAGAGTTTCATGACAAGAAAATACTGAGAAAAACATTCAATGTTGGTTAAAAAGTCTTGCTTTATAATTCTCGACTGCATTTATTTCCTAGAAAATTAAGATCAAGATGGAGCGGTCCTTTTATTGTGAAACATGTGTATCCATATGAGGCCTACGACATCGAGAATCCAAAGAATGATAATGTTTTCAAGGTAAATGGACATCGTCTGAAAGTTTACTTTGATAATTTTTCATTTGAACATGACTGTATTGAATTGAGTGATCCTGTATATAAAGATTGATTTTTTTTCTCATATTATTTTTGTGTTTCTTTTTAAGTGATTTTTGCTAGTTTCTCTCAACCTAGTCAAATGGCGGACAACGGTACTCCGTGACTTAAGTTGGTTCTTTCAGTTTCCCACAATAATTGATATCTGTATATATTTGTGCAATTCTTTAAATCTCTCTTCCAATTCTCATTTGAAAATGGACATTAATCTTGAAAGATTGAAAAAGTATTTTCCCGCCCTGCCTCAAAATGTGATTACAAAAATTTACCGTGCTAGGTGTGTAAGATTGAGATTGTTAATGAATCATGGAATTCCTGAAGATATTCGCTGGTTGATTGAAGCAAAGGTTTGATTATCAGGTGAGTCCTCTAACTCCTTCATTTCACACATGCTTGAAACAGGTAAAAGCACTTTTGCAAAGAAACGTCGTTCAAAACGACTGAAAGTTTGTCATCGATGTGCTAGATGGACTTGTAATGCACAATGTCATTCTTTAGGAATGGTATCTATGAACTGTGAAGATAAAATACAATTCATTAAGGATGGCCTAAGTAAGGAGTCTTTAGATAATCTTCTATTGACTCTTGAGACGCATCCTAGTGGAAATGTGCATCATGCAATTCATGATTTATGACAACTATTTCATAAAGAACATGATCGACTTAGTCTTGGGAATCTGACTAAAAAAGACCTTGTTTGCCAGCTTTTAAGAAAACTGGATGGGAAGCCTATCCCCGACCCATAGAGGGCGTTTAATTCGTTATTGGATGTAAAACCAAGGGAAGATGTGAGCCACAATCACAACTACCTGTACATACACATGCTTTTTCAGAAGTAGATAAATAAATAAATAAAGAGAGAGAGTGTGTGTGTGAAACTCCAGCTAGCCTACATATAGGTGGTATGATTGCCTTTCTAATTTCTCATGTATAAAACCCTCTCTTCCTTCCTTTCATTTATGCCCAACCCATACATTCAACAACTACATAAGTGTGTAGAAATGACAAGTTCCTCAGGTCATCATATAAGAAATATTTGTGTTTTTGGTGGATCTAGTCCTTGGAAAGGAAAGGAGTTTTTAGAATCAGCAAATCATCTTGGTCAGGTGCTAGCTGAGAGAAAGATTCATTTAGTCTATGGGGGAGGCAGTCTTGGGTTAATGGGAGGTGTGTCAATAGCTGCATTTTTAGGAGGTAGTCAAGTTTTGGGGGTCGTCCCCGAAGCTTTAGCACAAGGAGACATCATTGGAAAAACAATTGGAGAGGAACTTCAGGTCTCTACAATATCAGCTCGAATGAATGCAATGTTTAACCATGCTGATGCCTTCATTGCTTTATCAGGTGGTCTAGGCAAATTGGAAGAGATCTTTCATATTTCCTCTTGGGCCCAACTACACATTCACCATAAACCTATAGGTTTGTTAAATGTTAATGGTTATTATGATAAGTTGTTGTCTTTTCTTAATCATGCTGTGGAACAGGAATTTCTAACATTTTCTGCACGACAAATCATAATCTCTGCTAAACAATTGATTGACCAACTACAATATTTCATTCCTGTAATTGATCCTTCTATGAGTCGTATAAATTGGTCAAATAAGGAAAGCCGTAAAAAGCTTAGATTGGATTTGAGCCTTCATTTGTGAATCTTTGTGTCTTTTGGTTTTATTATTGTGTTTTGTTGTTTCTTATATTTGTTTCAGTGTGTTCCAGGTTTGTCAATGTTCGTTATTTTAGGTGATATATTTTATACTCTATCTTTCTATCTTTAAACATTGAGGACAATGTCTCGTTTTAGTTGGGGGGAGAGGGTAGAGCTAAAAAAAAAAAAAACTAACTGTGTTTTCTATTTCATAAAGCATGTGTAAAATTGTTGTTACTATGATGGCAGAGTAAGGAGAACTTTTTATGACTCTTGAGACGCATCTTAGTAACCATTTTTAACAAGGTATTGAAATATTCAGATTTACAAACTCTCACATTATTATCACTTAATTCTGCTCATATACTCATTTAACATGTATTCTTGAACCTTAATTTTCACACACACACTTTAACATATGATTGTGGGTTGCACATTGGATTATTACATTTTTTATGTTCTTTTGTTAAAGGTAACAACTAAGGAAAAGGGATAGTATATAATTTTTTTTTTAAAAAGAGCAAAAGAAAAAAAGAAGAAAAAAAGAAAAAAAATGATGATAATAAAAATATAGATAAGTTTGGTTTTGTAGCCTCCCTAACCTAAGCAATTAAGCCCGAAGGGGTGTTTTAACACCTAATACCCTAAAGTCAACTGACTTGGGAGCTATTGGCCTAACGCTTGTTACATGGGTTAAGGAGAAAAGCTTAAGCAAATCAAACATTGCACTATTTACGTATCAGTATCTACGACCCGAGTTACTAAGCTCGTAGGGGTGTCTCAACACCTAATGCCCTAAGATCAACTGGTCTGGGAGTCATTAGCCGAAAGCTCGTTACATGGGTTAAAGATACATGGTGTTTTAAGTTATATGTATATATACAAAAAAAAAAGAAAAAAAAAGACAAAAATAATAATCTCAAGCCAAGGAAGTTAACCTTAAACATTAGAATAAAAATTTTGTTTTCTTCCAATAAAAGCCCCATAATTATATGTTGATATATTGAGCACAAAAGAAAGGTTTATTAATATCTTGTTAAGAGGTATTGAGCAGATATATAAATTTAATGAGAGTTTGTTTATCTGGATAGATTAATGGAAGTTGAATGATGAATACCTTGCTTTGTGAAATTTGCAAATTGTTTTTCTATTTTAACGCTTTGATTACTAGAGACTAGTAATAAGCTGGTTGGGGGGTGTGATTAGTACTTAAAAGTGTATTTTTATCAAGATGTTATTTCATCATTTTGCACTCGAAGTATCAATAACTCCTTAACTAAAGCATGTTTGATAATAACGTATCTAATAATATAAGATACCTTTAATTTGTGGTAAATGTTCATTTTAAATGCAGGCCTATCACATAAATGAAAGGATTGATTGATGAATTTAAGAACTGAAATTGAAAGGACAAAGAGATGGCTAAACTTAGAAAAGAGATGTCGGTGTAATCCAAACTGGAATACTGTTCGGTAATTCGATCATATCTGGAGCTGTAGATCTCAGATTTAGATCCACTTTATATGGATGGAAAGGTAAGACATAGGCTTACAACTTTCATAGGAGCCCAAGATCTAAAAAGGCCATTTTCAAGTCCAAATTATAGCAACAACAAAGAAGCCCGAATCTGTCTTCGAGCCCGAGCACTGTTCAGTATTTGGTCCATATCTGGAGTTCTAGAAGTCCAAATGAGCTGAATTTTTAACATAAGAAAGCTGAGACAATTTCCTACAACTTTCATGTTTTTGAGTGACTACAATTTTGACGTTAGAAATGATGTTTTGGGCAGATAAGAGAAGATAAGGATTGTCACCAAGTCAAGAGTTGGCCAACCACTCATCAATTAGTCATCAAATCAATAGTTCCTAATTTTGGCCTATAAGAGGAGGCATTTGCCATGCATTTAGGCATCTTGGTTTCCAAATCAAGATCATGCTCTTCCTTTCTATCTTTGTATTTTTTGTATTGCTTATGCTTTGCTTTCACTAATATCAAGTTTATGTCTTTCATTTCGTTTCATTTTCTTAGTTAACTTTTATCTTATTTATGTTTTTATTTTGTTTTTTATATTTCTTTCTTTCATTATGTCTAGCTAAGTTTATTATGTCAAGGTGAAAAGGCTACACTAATGGTGCAGTCCATATCGGAACACTGTTTGGTAATTGGGTCATATTTGGAGTTGTAGATCTAACTTCTTCATTTTACACATGCCTGGAACAAGTAAAAGCACTTTTGCAAAGAAACGTCGTGCAAAACGACTGAATGTCTATCATGGATGTGCTAGATGGACTTGTAATACACAATGTCGTTCTTTAGGAATGGTATATATAAACCGTGAAGATAAAATACAATTCATTAAGGATGGCCTGAGTAAGGAGTCTTTAGATAATCTTCTATTGACTCTTGAGACGTATCCTAGTGGAGATGTGTATCGTGCAATTCATGATTTATGGCCACTATTTCATAAAGAACATGATCGACTTAGTCTTGGGAATCTGACTAAAAAAGACCTTGTTTGCCAGTTTTTAAGAAAACTGGATGGGAAGCCTATTGACACGACTAAAAGATTGATGTCTTCTCCCAAGTGCAGGAGTGTCGAAGTAATAAATAACTCGGCAAGACCGGGGTCGAACCACAAGGAGGTTAATTGTACAAATTATAAACGACAATAGTACAACAACAATAATA
>NW_011500696.1:51168-61026 GCF_000495115.2 Populus euphratica | reverse complement strand
AATAATAATAATAATAATAATAATAATAATAATAATAATAATACTAGTAGTAGTAGTAATACTAATAATAATAGTAATAATAATAATAATAATAATAAAGAAAAAAGAAGGAGAAGAAGATGATGAGAACTTTGAGATGGAATATTAATGTAACAATTAAACAATGATAATAACAAATGTCAAGGTTAGAGGATCCACTAATGGTATGTCAAACAAGTATAGTATAAACTCTTATTATTCCATTGGAAACCACACACAAAGGAGGTTCCAATCTGATTATAGATTGTTAACATGATTGTATTAGTCATCTTATACACACAAAGGAGGTTCCAATCAGATTATATATTGTTAACATGATTACATTAGTCATCTTATTCAATTAATGCTAATACTTGTAAATCTCGTCAAGCATTCATGATTATAACTTATGTTAACAACAAATCAAGTTTCTTTCATAGCTCAGGTGTCGGTTATACCATACATTATGGGCTATGAAAGTGCCAAGCATTTGTTGTACCAATAGTTATGCAACATAAATCAAGATTAATCATTTAGCAAGTAAAGTATTAAAGAGTGAACAAGATAACAAATACAAAACATGTTAGTATCAAACATTAAAGTCCATATTGAGTTTACACTATACTTATTCTTACACCATTAGTGTACCCTTTTCACCTTGACATAATAAACTTAGCTAGACATAATAAAAGAAAGAAAAATAAATAAATAAAATAAGAACATAAATAAGATAAGAGTTAACTAAGTAAAGGAAAGGAAATGAAAGGTATAAACTTGATATTAATGACAACAAAGCATAAACATTACCAAAAATACAAAGAAAGAAAGCAAGAGCATGATCTTGATCTGGAGATCAAGATGCCTAAATACATGGCAAATGCCTCCTTTTATAGGCCAAAATTGGGAACTATTGATTTGATGACTAATTGATGAGTGGGTAGCCAACTCTTGACTTGGTGACAATCTTTATCTTCTCTTGTCTGCCCAAAACGTCATTGATAACGTCAAAATGGGAGCCACTGAAAAACATGAAAGTTGTAGATAATTGTCTGATCTTTCTTGTGTAAAACATTCAGCTTATTTGGACTTCTAGAACTCTAGATATGGCCAAAATACTGAACAGTTCTCGGGCTGGAGGACAGATTCGGGCTTTTTTGTTGTTGCTACAATTTGGACTTCAAAATGACCTTTTTAGATCTTGAGCTCCATATGAAAGTTGTAGGCCTATGTCTTACCTTTCCAGCCATATAAAGTAGACCTAAATCTGAGATCTATATCTGTAGCTGCAGATATGACCCAATTACCGAACAGTGTTCCAGTTTGGATTGCACCGACATCTCTTTTCTAATTTTGGTCATCTTTTTTCCCTTGCAATATAAGTTCTTAAAGTCATCAATTAATCCTTTCATTTATGTGATAGGCCTACATTTAAAATGAACATTTACCACAAATTAAAGGTATCTTATATTATTAGATATATTATTATAAAACATGCTTTAGTTAAGGAGTTATTGATACTTCAAGTGCAAAATGATGATATAAAACCTTGATAAAAATGCACTTTTAAGTGCTAATCACACCCCCCAACCAGCTTATTAATAGTCCCTAGTAATCAAAACGTTAAAATAGAAAAACAATTTACAAATTTCACAAAGCAAGGCATTCATAATTTAACTTCCATTAATTTATCCAGATAAACAAACTCTCGTTAAATTTATATACCTGCTTAATACCTCTTAACAAGATATTCATGAATCTTTCTTTTTTGCTCAATGTATCAACACATAATTATGGGGCTTTTCTTGGAAGAAAATAAAATTTTTGTTCTAATGTTTAAGGTTAACTTCCTTGGGTTGGGATTATTATTTTTGTCTTTTTTTTTCTTTTTTTTTTTTTAACTCTATATACATATACTTTAAAAACACCATGCATCTTTAACCCATGTAACGAGCTTTCGACTAATGACTCCCAGACCAGTTGGTCTTAGGGCATTAGGTGTTAAGACACCCCTACGAGCTTAGTAACTTGGGTCGCAGATACTGATATGTAGATAGTGCAATGTTTGATTTTCTTAAGCTTTTCTCCTCAACCTCGAGCTTAGTAACTCGGGTCGCAGATACTGATATGTAGATAGTGCAATGTTTGATTCCCTTAAGCTTTTCTCCTCAACCCATGTAACAAGCGTTGGGCCAATAGCTCCCAAGTCAGTTGACTTTAGGGTATTAGGTGTTAAAACACCCCTTCGGACTTAATTGCTTAGGTTAGGGAGGCTACAAAACCAAACTTATCTACATTTTTATTATCATCATCATTTTTTTTCCTTTTTTTCTTTTTTTTCTTTTTTTTATATACTATCCCTTTTCCTTAAGTGTTACCTTTAACAAAAGAACATAAATAATGTAATAATCCAATATGCAACCCACAATCATATGTTAAAGTGTGTGTGTGTAAATTAAGGTTTAAGAATACATGTTAAATAAGTATATGAGCAAAATTAAGTGATAACAATGCGAGAGTTTGTAAGCCTGAATATTTCAAGAAGTATTATGATAGACCTTATTAAGAATGGTTACTAAGATGCGTCTCAATAGTCATAAAAGTTCTCCTTACTCTGCCATCATAGTAACAATAATTTTGCACATGCTTTATGAAATAGAAAACACAGTTTTTTTTTTTTAGCTACTACCCTCTCCCCCCAACTAAAACAAAACATTGTCCTCAATGTTTAAAGGTACAAAGATAGAGTATAAAAGATATCACCTGAAATAACAAACACTGATAAACCTGAAACACACGAAAACAAATAAAAGTAACAACAAAACACGATAATAAAACCAAAAGACACAAAGATTCACAAATGAAGGCTCAAATCCAATCTAAGCTTTTTACGGCTTTCCTTAGTTGACCAATTTATGCGACTCATGGAAGGATCAATTAGAGGAATGAAAGATTGTAGTTGGTCAATCAATTGTTCAGCAGTAGCAGCAGAGATTATGATTTGTCATGCAGAAGATAGAAAGATAGAGTATAGAAGATATTGTCAACTACTACCCTCTTCCCCTAACCAAAACGAGACATTGTCCTCAATGTTTAAAGATAGAAAGATAGAGTATAGAAGATATCACCTGAAATAACGAACACTAACAAACCTGAAACACACGAAAACAAATAAAAGTCACAATAAAACACAATAATAAAACCAAAAGACACAAAGATTCACAAATGAAGGCTCAAATCCAATTTATGCGACTCATGGAAGGATCAATTACAAGAATGAAGGATTGTAGTTGGTCAATTAATTGTTCAGCAGTAGCAGTAGAGATTCTGATTTGTCGTGCAGAAGATGTTAGAAATTCCTGTTCCACAGCATGATCAAGAAAAGACAACAACTTATCATAATAACCATTAATATTTAACAAACCTATAGGTTTATGGTGAATGTGCAGTTGGGACCAAGAGGAAATATGAAAGATCTCTTCCAATGTGCCTAGACCACTTGGTAAAGCAGTGAAGGCATCAACATGGTTAAACATTGCATTCATTCGAGCTAACATTGTAGAGACCTGAAGTTCCTCTCCAATTGTTTTTCCAATGATGTCTCCTTGTGCTAAAGCTTCGGGGACGACCCCTAAAACATGACTACCTCCTAAAAATGCAGCTATTGACACACCTCCCATTAACCCAAGATTGCCTCCCCCATAGACTAAATGAATCTTTCTCTCAGCTAGCACCTAACCAAGATGATTTGCTGATTCTAAAAACTCCTTTCCTTTCCGAGGACTAGATCCACCGAAAACACAAATACTTTTTATTTGATGACCTAAAGAACTTGCCATTTCTACACACTTCTGTATTTCTTGAATGTATGGGTTGAGTAGAAATGAAAGGAAGGAAGAGAGGATTTTATAGATGAGAAATTAGAAAGGCAATCATACCACCTATATGTAGGCCTGCTAGAGTTTCACACACACACTCTCTCTCTCTTTATATTTATTTATTTATTTACTTTTGAAAAAGCATGTGTATGTACAGGTAGTTGTGATTGTGGCTCACATCTTCCCTTGATTTTACGTCCAAGAACGGCTTAAACGCCCTCTATGGGTCGGGGATAGGCTTCCCATCTAGTTTTCTTAAAAACTGGCAAATAGGGTCTTTTTTAGTCAGATTCCCAAGACTAAGTTGATCATGTTCTTTATGAAATAGTGACCATAAATCATGAATTGCACGATGCACATCTCCACGATATTATGTATTACAAGTCCATCTAGCACATCGATGACAGACTTTCAGTCATTTTGCACGACGTTTCTTTGCAAAAGTGCTTTTACCTGTTCCAGGCATGTGTGAAATGAAGGAGTTAGAGGACTTACCTGATAATCAGACCTTTGCTTCAATCAACCAGTGAATATCTTCAGGAATTCCATGATTCATTAACAATCTCAATCTTGCACATCTAGCATGGTAAATTTTTGTAATCGTATTCTGAGGCAAAGCGGGAAAATACTTTTTCATTTTTTCAAGATTTGTGTCCATTTTCAAATGAGAATTAGAAGAGAAATTCAAAGAATTGCACAAATATATACATAGATATCAATTATTGTGGGAAACTAAA
This sequence comes from Populus euphratica, assembly GCF_000495115.2. Lineage (NCBI taxonomy): Eukaryota > Viridiplantae > Streptophyta > Magnoliopsida > Malpighiales > Salicaceae > Populus > Populus euphratica. The sequence continues at coordinate 56,396 of NW_011500696.1, read as the reverse complement.
AGAACCAACTTAAGACACGGAGTACCTTTGTCCGCCATTTGACTGAGGTGAGAGAAACTAGAAAAAAAAAATCACTCAAAAAGAAACACAAAAACAATGTGAGAAAAACAAAATAATCAACCTTTATCTACAAGATCATTCCAACCAGTTGATTCATTTTCAATAGGAAACTTATCAAAGTAAGGTTTCAAACGATGTCCATTTTCTTTAAAATCATTGTCATTCATTAAATTCTCAATATCATAGGCCCCATAAGGATTGCTCCATCTTGGTCTTAGCTCTCTAGGGAATGCATAGAGTTGAGAATTATAAAACAAAACGTTTTGACCAGTATCGACTTTTTGACAATTTTCACAAGTTTTGCAGAATGCGTGTGTGTCCTTGAACATAGTAGGCCAATAAAATCCATTTTGAAAGATTTTTATAGCTGTCTTTTTTGACGAGAAATAACTTCCACATGCTTCAGAATCACAAAGCTTAATGACACTACTTACCTCATTGTCAGGAATGAATCTTTGAAATATTTGATCAGGACAATATTTGAATAAGTTAGGGTCATCACAATAAAAGCTCTTTACTTCGTTCAAAAACTTTTCTTTGTCTTGGGTACTCCAATCAGCTGGCAAATCTCCTAAAGCAAGAAAATTGATATTTTTATCATACCAAGGCATTGGACTAAGAGAAAGTAAAGATTTGTTAGGAAAGCAATCATCAATTGATGTGATGTCAGATGTTGAATCTGTTGTCACTGTTGACAAAAGATTCACATCAACATTTTCGGTGCATTTTTCATCCGTGATTTCTTCCTCAGAATAAATCATTTGCAAATCTTCAGATTCATCTAACTCATTTTTACTTAAAGTAGATTCAAGTTGATCATAAACTAATTCATCAATATGATCTACTTCTTGTAAATCATTATCATCTCTAGGTTGCTTGCAAATGTTGAAAATATTCATCTCCAACGTCATGTTTCCAAATGATAGCTTCATCAATCCATTCCTACAATTAATCAATGCGTTAGAAGTTGCAAGAAACGGACGTCCTAAAATAACAGGAAATGAATTACATGCTTCAACAGGTTGTGTGTCCAAGACAATCAAATCCACAAGATAAATGAATTTATCGACTTGTACTAACACATCTTCAATTATTCCTCTAGGCACTTTTACAGATCTATCGACAAGTAAAAGAGATATAGAAGTTGATTTTAACTCACCTAGATTGAGACTCTGAAAAACTGAATATGGAAGTAAATTCACACTACCACCAAGATCAAGTAAGGCTCTTTCAATTTTATGCTCTCCAATAAAGCAAGAAATTGTAGGACAACCAGGGTCTTTATATTTCAAAGCATTATTGTTTTGAAGAATAGCACTTACTTGTTCGGCTAGAAAGGCTTTCTTTTTCACATTCAGTTTCCTCTTCACAGTGCATAGATTTTTCAAAAATTTAGCATAGGAAGGAACCTGTTTAATAGCATCCAGCAAAGGTATATTGATCCTTACCTGTTTGAAAGTTTCAAAAATTTGAGAGTTGTGATTGACTTTCCTTTGTTTGGTCATGGCTTGAGGAAATGGAAGTGCTGGCGGAGAATCAGTCTTTTCTTTGCAATTTTTAGATTCAACCCCTTCCTTACCCTCAGAGATTGACTCATCATCTTTCTTATAAGGTTCAATAGAGGGTTTTTCAATAACCTTACCACTGCGCAGAGTAGTGACTGATTTGACTTGATCCATGTGTTGGCTTCCGGAACTACTTGCATTTGCATTGTATTGCCCCTTGGGATTTTATTGTGGTTGAGATCGAAACTTACCTTTCTCTTGGAAACTGAGAGCAGATGTTAATTTTGTAAGAGTATCTTTAAAATCTGTCATGTTTTGAGCAAGTTGAGTATTGATTATCTCTTGCTTTTCAATGAATGCATGCAATGTTTCCTCAAGATTTCTTCTAGAAGGTGGAGCATAAGAAGGTGCATATCCATGAGAATTTTGGAAATTATGGTGTGCTTGAAATGGTGGTTGTGAAGTTTGTGCATTGTTGTTCTCACTCTTCCAACTAAAATTTGGGTGATTTCTCCAACCAGGGTTGTATGTTTGTGAGTATGGGTTGTGGTTGGCCCTTTGAAAACTGTTTAAAGCATGGGCTTGTTCATGGAGACATTCCTTAAAAGAAGGCAAGGTTGGACAATTATTGGTTGAGTGTTCATTTGTTTCACATATTTGACACACAATGTTTTCAACAGATTTTAATTTACCACTCTTTTTCAATTCTAGGGCCTCGACTTTTCTAGCTAAAGACGCAAACTTGGCTTGAAGGTCATGATCTTCCTTAAGGTTGTACATACCTCCACTAGCTGTATGAGGTTGAGTTTTACTCGTTGCCTTATAAGTACTCGCGGTGTCCCAATTTTGAGCATTCTCAGCTAACAAGTCTAAGTACTCCATTGCTTCATCAGGGTCTTTATCTTCAAAAGTTCCATTGCACATTAATTCAACCATTTGCCTATCTCTAGGTGTTAAACCTTCATAGAAATGTGAAACCAATCTCCGTGTTTCAAAACCATGATGAGGGCAAGTACTAAGCAAGTCTCGATACCTATCCCAACATTGGTAAAATGTTTCTCCTGGTTTTTGAGTGAAAGTGGTGATTTGTCTTTTGAAAGAGTTTGTTCTGTGAGATGGGAAAAACTTCTTCAAAAACTGTTGTTGCATTTCATCCTAAGCACGAATGGATCCTGGTCTTAAATTTTGTATCCATGTTTTAGCTTTATCTTTTAATGAAAAAGGAAAAAGCTTTAATCTGATGGTGTTCATGCTACAATTTAAATTATTATATGTGTTGCAGACCTCCTCAAATTCCCTTAAATGCAAGTATGGATTTTCCAATTCTAAGCCATGAAAAGAAGGTAAAAGTTGAATAATGCCTGGTTTAAAATTAAAATGAGATTCATCAGGAGGGAAAACTATGCATGATGGTGCACTTGTTCTTGTGGGATTCATGTGGTCTCTAAGTGTTCTAGCACGGTTATTCTCATTATTCTCATTATGAAGTGATTGATTATCTTCTTCGACCATATTTTCTGAAAATGATGAGTATACCCTACAAAGTCTACCACTTGATTTACGTGACCACACTCTCATACACGTGTAGGAATAGAATAAAAGGAAAAAGAAAACAAAAGAAGAAAAAACAAGAGAAAATAAACAAAGTTATATACAAGAAAAGTGAAAAAAGAAAAGAAAATAAATATTATAATTTATACAAAACTTACTTCTTCGGCAACGGCGCCAAAAACTTGACACGACTAAAAGATTGATGTCTTCTCCCAAGTGCAGGAGTGTCGAAGTAATAAATAACCCGGCAAGACCAAGATTGATGTCTTCTCCCAAGTGCAGGAGTGTCGAAGTAATAAATAACCCGGCAAGACCGGGATCGAACCACAGGGAGGTTAATTATACAAATTATAAACGACAATAGTACAACAACAATAATAATAAGAACAACAACAATAATAATAGTAATAACAATAATAACAACAAGGACAATAACAACAACAACAACAACAACAACAACAACAACAACAACAATAATAATAGTAATAACAATAATAACAACAATGACTAGTAGTAGTAGTAGTAGTAGTAGTAGTAGTAGTAGTAGTAGTAGTAGTAGTAGTAGTAGTAGTAGTAGTAGTAGTAGTAGTAGTAGTAGTAGTAGTAGTAGTAGTAGTAGTAGTAGTAGTAGTAGTAATAAAGAAAGAGAAGAAGAAGATGATGATGAGAACTTGGAGATGGAATATTAATGTAAGGATTAAACAATGATAATAACAAATGTCAAGGTTAGAGGTTCCACTAATGGTATGTCAAACAAGTATAGTATAAACTCTTATTATTCAATTGGAAACCACACACAAAGGAGGTTTCAATCTGATTATAGATTGTTAACATGATTATATTAGTCATCTTACTCGATTAATGCTAATACTTGTAAATCTCGTCAAGCATTCATGATTATAACTTATGTTAACAACAAATCAAGTTCCTTTCATAGCTCAGGTGTCAGTTATACCATACAGTATGGGCTATGAAAGTGTCAAGCATTTGTTGTACCAAGTGTTATACAACATAAATCAAGATTAGTCATTTAACAAGCAAAGTATTAAAGAGTGAACAAGATAACAAATACAAAACATGTTAGTATTAAACATTAAAGTCCATATTGAGTTTACACTATACTTATTCTTACACCATTAGTGTAGCCTTTTCGCCTTGACATAATAAACTTAGCTAGACATAATAAAAGAAAAAAAAATAAAATAAGAACATAAATAAGATAAGAGTTAACTAAGTAAAGGAAAGGAAATGAAAGGCATAAACTTGATATTAATGAAAGCAAAGCATAAACATTACCAAAAATACAAAGAAAGAAAGCAAAAGCATGATCTTGATTTGGAGACCAAGATGCCTAAATACATGGCAAATGCCTCCTTTTATAGGCCAAAATTGGGAACTATTGATTTGATGATTAATTGATGAGTGGGTAGCCAACTCTTGACTCGATGACAATGTTTATCTTCTCTTGTCTGCCCAAAACGTCATTAATAACGTCAAAATTGGAGTCACTCAAAAACATGAAAGTTGTAGGCAATTGTCTCAGCTTTCTTATGTAAAATATTAAGCTCATTTGGACTTCTAGAACTTCAGATATGGCCAAAATATTGAACAGTGCTCGGGCTGGAGGACAGATTCGAGCTTCTTTGTTGTTGCTACAATTTGGACTTGAAAATTATAAATGACAATAGTAACAACAACAACAACAATAATAACAACAATAACAATAATTACAATAATAATAGTAGTAGTAGTAGTAGTAGTAGTAGTAGTAGTAGTAGTAGTAATCATAATAATAATAATAGAAAAAGAAGAAAAAGAAGAAGTTGATGAGAACTTTGAGATGGAATATTAATGTAACGATGTCAAACAAATATTAAACAAGTCTCTAAGAAGAAAATGGAATATTAAACAATGATAATAACAAATATCAAGCTTAGAGGTTCCACTAATGGTATGTCAAACAAGTATAGTATAAACTCTTATTGTTCAATTGGAAACCACATACAAAGGAGGTTCCAATCAGATTATAGATTGTTAACATGATTACATTAGTCATCTTATTCAATTAATGCTAATACTTGTAAATCTCATCAAGCATTCATGATTATAACT
>NW_011500696.1:44155-50976 GCF_000495115.2 Populus euphratica | reverse complement strand
TAATAAGCAAAGTATTAAAGAGTGAACAAGATAGCAAATATAAAACATGTTAGTATCAAACATTAAAGTCCATATTGAGTTTACACTATACTTATTCTTACACCATTAACGTAACCTTTTCACATTCACATAATAAACTTAGCTAGACATAATGAAAGAAAGAAAAATAAATAAATAAAATAAGAACATAAATAAGATAAAAGTTAGCTAAATAAATGAAAGGAAATGAAAGAAAGAAAAATAAATAAACAAAATAAGAACATAAATAAGATAAAAGTTAACTAAGTAAAGGAAAGGAAATGAAAGGCATAAACTTGATATTAATGAAAGCAGAGCATAAACATTACAAAAAATACAAAGAGAGAAAGGAAGAGCATGATCTTGATCTGGAAACCAAGATGCCTAAATGCATGGCAAATGTCTCCTTTTATAGGCCAAAATTGGGAACTATTGATTTGATGACTAATTGATGAGTGGGTAGCCAACTCTTGACTTGGTGAGAATCTTTATCTTCTCTTTTCTGCCCAAAACGTCATTGATAACGTCAAAATTGGAGCCACTAAACAAATGAAAGTTGTAGGTTATTGTCTCAGCTTTCTTGTGTAAAACATTCAGCTCATTTGGACTTCTAGAACTCCAGATATGGCCAAAATACTGAACAGTGCTCAGGTTGGAGGACAGATTCAGGCTTCTCTGTTGTTGCTACAATTTGGACTTGAAAATGGCCTTTTTAGATCTTGGGCTCTATATGAAAGTTGTAGGCCTATGTCTTACCTTTCCATCCATATAAAGTAGACCTAAATTTGAGATCTATATTTGTAGCTCCAGATATTATCCAATTACCGAACAGTGTTCCGGTTTGGATTGCACCGACATCTCTTTTCTAATTTTGGTCATCTTTTTGCCCTCGCAATTTAAGTTCTTAAAGCCGGTTTGGATTGCACCGACATCTCTTTTCTAAGTTTGGCCATCTCTTTATCCTTGCAATTTAAGTTCTTCAAGTCATCAATCAATCCTTTCATTTATGTGATAGGCCTGCATTAAAAATAGACATTTACCACAAATTAAAGGTATCTTATATTATTAGATATATTATTATAAAACATGCTTTAGTTAAGGAGTTATTGATACTTTAAGTGCAAAATGATGATATAAAACCATGATAAAAATGCACTTTTAAGTACTAATCCCAACCAGCTTATTACTAGTCCCTAGTAATCAAAGCATTAAAATAGAAAAACAATTTGCAAATTCCACACAGCAAGGTATTCATCATTTAACTTCCATTAATCTATCCAGATAAACAAACTCTCGTTAAATTTATATACCTGCTTAATACCTCTTAACAAGATATTCATAAACCTTTCTTTTGTGCTCAATGTATGAACACATAATTATGGACTCAATACCTCTTAACAAGATATTAATAAACCTTTCTTTTGTGCTCAATGTATCAACACATAATTATGGGGCTTTTCTTGGAAGAAAACAAAATTTTTGTTCTAATGTTTAAGGTTAACTTCCTTGGGTTCGGATTATTACTTTTGTCTTTTTTTCTTCTTCTTTTTTTTAAATATATATACATATAATTTAAAAACACCATGCATCTTTAACCCATGTAACGAGCTTTCGACTAATGACTCCCAGACCAGTTGGTCTTAGGGCATTAGGTGTTAAGACACCCCTACGAGCTTAGTAACTCGGGTCGCAGATACTGATATGTAGATAGTGCAATGTTTGATTCCCTTAAGCTTTTCTCCTCAACCCATGTAACAAGCGTTGGGCCAATAGCTCCCAAGTCAGTTGACTTTAGGGTATTAGGTGTTAAAACACCCCTTCGGGCTTAATTGCTTAGGTTAGGGAGGCTACGAAACCAAACTTATCTACATTTTTATTATTATCATTTTCTTTTCTTTTCTTTTTTTTCTTTTTCTTTTTCTTTTTCTTTTTAATTATATACAATCCTTTTCCCTTAGTTGTTACCTTTAACAAAAGAACATAAATAATGTAATAATCCAATATGCAACCCACAATCATATGTTAAAGTGTGTGTGTGTAAATTAAGGTTTAAGAATACATGTTAAATAAGTATATGAGCAGAATTAAGTGGTAACAATACGAGAGTTTGTAAACCTGAATATTTCAGGAAGTATTATAATAGACCTTGTTAAGAATGGTTACTAAGATGCGTCTCAAGAGTCACTTTAACAAAAGAACTCCTTTACTCTGCCATCCTAGTAACAACAATTATGCACATGCTTTATGAAATGAAAAACAATTTTTTTTTTTATCAACTACTACCCTCTCCCCGCAACCAAAACGAGACATTGTCCTCAATGTTTAAAGGTAGAAAGATAGAGTATAGAAGATATCACTTGAAATAACAAACACTAACAAACCTGAAACACACTGAATGTTCTAAGGTAGAAAGATAGAGTATAAAAGATATCACCTGAAATAACGAACACTGACAAAACCTGAAACACACTGAAACAAAAATAAGAAATAACAAAACACAATAATAAAACCAAAAGACACAAAAATTCACAAATGAAGGCTCAAATCCAATCTAAGCTTTTTACGGCTTTCCTTAGTTGACCAATTTATGCGACTCATGGAAGGATCAATTACAGGAATGAAGGATTGTAGTTGGTCAATTAATTGTTTAGTAGTAGCAGCAGAAATTATGATTTGTCGTGCAGAAGATGTTAGAAATTCTTGTTCCATAGCATGATTGCAGTAGCAGCAGAGATTATGATTTGTCGTGCAGAAGATGTTAGAAATTCCTGTTCCACAGCATGATCAAGAAAAGACAACAACTTATCATAATAACCATTAACATTTAACAAACCTATGGGTTTATGGTGAATGTGCAATTGAGCCCAAGAGGAAATATGAAAGATCTCTTCCAATGTGCCTAGACCACCTGGTAAAGCAATGAAGGCATCAGCATGGTTAAACATTGCATTCATTCGAGCCGACATTGTGGAGACCTGAAGTTCCTCTCCAATGGTTTTTCCAATGATGTCCCCTTGTGCTAAAGCTTCGGGGCCAACCCCCAAAACTTGACTACCTCCTAAAAATGCAGCTATTGACACACCTCCCATTAACCCAAGATTGCCTCCCCCATACACTAAATGAATCTTTCTCTCAGCTAGCACTTGACCAAGATGATTTGCTGATTCTAAAAACTCCTTTTCTTTCCCAAGACTAGATCCACCAAAAACATAAATATTTCTTATATGATGACCTGAGGAACTTGCCATTTCTACACACTTCTGTAGTTGTTGAATGTATGGGTTGGGTACAAATGAAAGGAAGGAAGAGAGGGTTTAATAGTTGAGAAATTAGAAAGGCAATCATACCACCTATATGTAGGCCAGCTGGAGTCTCACACACTCTCTCTCTCTCTTTATTTATTTATTTATTTACTTTTGAAAAAGCATGTGTATGTACAGGTAGTTGTGATTGTGGCTCACATCTTCCCTTGGTTTTACGTACAAGAACGACTTAAACGCCCTCTATGGGTCGAGGATAGGCTTCCCATCTAGTTTTCTTAAAAACTGGCAAACAAGGTCTTTTTTAGTCAGATTCTATGGGTCGGGGATAGGCTTCCCATCCAGTTTTCTTAAAAACTGGCAAACAGGGTCTTTTTTAGTCAGATTCCCAAGACTAAGTCGATCATGTTCTTTATGAAATAGTGGCCATAAATCATGAATTGCACGATGCACATCTCCACTAGGATGCGTCTCAAGAGTCCATAGAAGATTATCTAAAGACTCCTTACTCAGGCCATCCTTAATGAGTTGTATTTTATCTTCACGGTTTATAGATACCATTCCTAAAGAACGACATTGTGTATTACAAGTCCATCTAGCACATCAATGACAGACTTCTAGTCGTTTTGCACAACGTTTCTTTGCAAAAGTGCTTTTACCTGTTCCAGGCTTGTGTGAAATGAAGGAATTAGAGGACTCACTTGATAATCGGACCTTTACTTCAATCAACCATCGAATATCTTCAAAAATTCCATGATTCATTAACAATCTCAATCTTGCACATCTAGCACGGTAAATTTTTGTAATCGCATTCTGAGGCAGAGCGGGAAAATACTTTTTCAATTTCTCAAGATTAGTGTCCATTATCAAATGAGAATTGGAAGAGAGATTCAAAGAATTGCACAAATATATACATAGATATCAGTTTTTGTGGGAAACTGAAAAAACCGACATAAGTCACGGAGTACCGTTATCCGCCATTTGACCGGGGTGAGAGAAACTAGCAAAAATCACTCAAAAAGAAACAAAAATAAAATAAAATAAAATCAATCTTTATATACAGGATCACCCAATTCAATAGAGTCATGTTCAACTGAAAAATTGTCAAAGTAAACTTTCAGACGATGTCCATTTACCTTGAAAACATTGCTATTTTTTGGATTCTCGATATCATAGGCCCCATATGGATACACATGTTTCACAATAAAAGGACCGCTCCATCTTGATCTTAATTTTCTAGGAAATAAATGCAGTCGAGAATTATAAAGCAAGACTTTTTGACCAACATTGAATGTTTTTCTCAGTAGTTTCTTGTCATGAAACTCTTTAATTCTTACTTTATGAATTCTTGAATTTTCATATGCATCATTTCTTATTTCCTCAAGCTCAGTTATTTGTAATTTTCATAGTTGACTAGCATCATCTAGATTTGAATTGAAAGCTTTAATAGCCCAATAAGCTTTATGTTCAAGTTCCACAGGGAAGTGACAAGGTTTTCCATAGACTAGTCTATAAGGTGACATACCTAACGATGTTTTATAAGCAGTTCGATAAGCCCAAAGTGCATCATTAAGTCTTAAAGACCAGTCTTTCCTATTAGGGTTCACTGTTTTGTCCAAAATATGTTTGATCTCCCTATTAGCAAGCTCTACTTGTCCACTTGTTTGAGGGTGATAAGGGGTGGTAACTTTGTGTGTGATTCCATATTTCTTCATTAAAGACTCAAATGGTTGTTGCAGAAATGTGTTCAACCATCACTTATTATGGCACAAGGGACTCCAAATCGACTCAAAATATTTTCTTTCAAAAACTTTATCACTGTTTTGTGATCATTGTTTCGACTTGGAATTGCCTCTATCCATTTTGAAACATAATCTACTGCAACTAATATGTATAAGAAACCAAATGATAGAGGGAATGGACCCATGAAATCTATACCTCAACAGTCATAGATCTCAATGACAATAATAGGATTTAAAGGCATCATGTGACGTTTTGAAATAGATCCCAACTTTTGACAATTTTCACAAAACTTGCAGAATGCATGTGAGTCTTTGAACATGGTGGGCCAATAAAATCCACTTTGTAAGATTTTTGCAGTTGTCTTTCTTGATGAGAAATGGCCCCCACATGCCTCAGAATGACAAAATTTAATAACACTACTTACCTCATTGTCAGGAATGCATCTTCGAATGACAATTATTGGTTGGGTGTTCATTTGTTTCACAGATTTGACACATAATGTTTTCAACATATTTTAATTGACCACTCTTTTTCAATTCTAGTGCCTCAACTTTTCTAGCTAAAGATGCAAGCTTGGCTTGAAAGCCATGATCTTCCCTAAGGTTGTACATACCTCTACTAGATGTATGAGGTTGAGTTTTACTCGATGCCTCATAAGTACCCGCGGTGTCCCAATTTTGAGCATTTTTAGTTAACAAGTCTAAGTACTCCATTGCTTCATCAGGGTCTTTATCTTCAAAAGTTCCATTGCACATCAATTCAATCATTTGCCTATCTTTAGGTGTTAACCCTTCATAGAAATGTGAAACAAATCTCCATGTTTCAAAACCATGATGAGGGCAAGTATTAAGCAAGTCTCGATACCTATCCCAACATTAGTAAAATGTTTCTCCTGCTTTTTGAGTGAAAGTAGTGATTTGTCTTTTGAAAGAGTTTGTTCTGTGAGATGGGAAAAACTTCTTCAAAAACTGTTGTTGCATTTCATCCCAAACACGAATGGATCCTAGTCTTAAATTTTGTAGCCATGTTTTAGCTTTGTCTTTTAATGAAAAAGGAAAAAGCTTTAATCTGATGGTGTTCATGCTACAATCTGATAGTCTTAAATTCCCTTAAGCGCAAGTATGGATTTTCCAATTCTAAGCCATGAAAAAAAGGTAAAAGTTGAATAATACCTGGCTTAAAATTAAAATGAGATGCATCGGGAGAAAAAACTATGCATGATGGTGCACTTGTTCTTGTGGGATTCATGTGGTCTCTAAGTGTTCTGACACGGTTATTCTCATTATTCTCATTACGAAGTGATTGATTATCTTCTTTGGCCATATTTTCTAAAAATGATGAGGATAGCCTACAAAGTCTACCACTTGATGTACGTGACCACACTCTCATGCACGTGTAGGAATAGAATAAAAGGAATAAGAAAATAAAAGAAGAAGAAACAAAGTTATATACAAGAAAAGTGAAAAGAGAAAATAAAATAACTATTATAATTTATACAAGAACTTACCTCCCCGGCAACGGCGCTAAAAACTTGACATGACTATAAGATTGATGTCTTCTCCCAAGTGTAGGAGTGTCGAAGTAATAAATAACCCGGCAAGACCGGAGTCAAACCACAGAGAGGTTAATTGTACAAATTATAAACGACAATAGTAACAACAACCACAACAATAATAACAACAATAACAATAATTACAATAATAGTAGTAGTAGTAATAGTAGTAGTAGTAGTAATAGTACTAGAAGAAGAAGAAAATGAAGAAGTTGATGAGAACTTTGAGATGGAAAGATTAACGTAAG
>NW_011500696.1:38287-44094 GCF_000495115.2 Populus euphratica | reverse complement strand
ATTAAACAATGATAATAACAAATGAAGGATTAAACAATAATAATAACAAATGTCAAGGTTAGAGGTTCCACTAATGGTATGTCAAACAAGTATAGTATAAACTCTTATTATTCAATTGGAAACCACATACAAAGGAGGTTTCAATCATATTGTAGATTGTTAACATGATTACATTAGTCATCTTATTCGATTAATACTAGTACTTGTAAATGTCGTCAAGCATTCATGATTATAACTTATGTTAACAACAAATCAAGTTCCTTTCATAGCTTAGGTGTCGGTTATACCATACAGTATGGGCTATGAAAGTGCCAAGCATTTGGTGTACCAAGTGTTATACAACATAAATCAAGCTTAGTCATTTAACAAGCAAAGTATTCAAGAGTGAACAAGATAACAAATACAACACATGTTAGTATCAAACATTAAAGTCCATATTGAGTTTACACTATACTTATTCTTACACCATTAGTGTAACCTTTTCACCTTCACATAATAAACTTAGTTAGACATAATGAAAGAAAGAAAAATAAATAAACAAAATAAGAACATAAATAAGATAAAAGTTAGCTAAATAAATGAAAGGAAATGAAAGGCATAAACTTGATATTAATGAAAGCAAAGCATAAGCAATACAAAAAATACAAAGAAAGAAAGCAAAAGCATGATCTTGATCTGGAGACCAAGATGCCTAAATGCATGGCAAATGCCTCCTTTTATAATCTAAAATTGGGAACTATTGATTTGATGACTAATTGATGAGTGGGTCACCAACTCTTGACTTGGTGACAATCCTTATCTTCTCTTGTCTGCCCAAAATGTCATTGATAACGTCAAAATTAGAGCCACTCAAAAACATGAAAGTTGTAGGCAATTGTCTCAGCTTTCTTGTATAAAACCTTCAGCTCATTTGGACTTCTAAAACTCCAGATATGGCCAAAATACTGAACAGTGCTCGGGCTGGAGGACAAATTCAGACTTCTTTGTTATTGCTACAATTTGGACTTGAAAATGGCCTTTTTAGATCTTGGGCTCCATATGAAAGTTGTAGGCCTATGTCTTACCTTTCCATCAATATAAGGTAGACCTAAATCTGAGATCTATAGCTCTAGATATGACCCAATTACCGAATAGTGTTCCGGTTTGGATTGCACCGACATCTCTTTTCTAAGTTTGGTCATCTCTTTATCCTTGCAATTTAAGTTCTTAAAGTCATCAATCAATCCTTTCATTTATGTGATAGGCCTACATTTAAAATGAATATTTACCACAAATTAAAGGTATCTTATATTATTAGATATATTATTATAAAACATGCTTTAGTTAAGGAGCCATTCATACTTCAAGTGCAAAATGATGATATAAAACCATGATAAAAATGCATTTTTAAGTACTAATCACTTAGATTGGATTTGAGCCTTCATTTGTGAATCTTTGTGTCTTTTGGTTTTATTATTGTGTTTTGTTGTTTCTTATATTTGTTTCAGTGTGTTTCAGGTTTGTTAGTGTTCGTTATTTCAGGTTATATCTTCTATACTCTATCTTTCTACCTTTAAACATTGAGGACAATGTCTCGTTTTAGCTGGGGGGAGAGGGTAGTAGCTGAAAAAAAAAACTGTGTTTTCTATTTCATAAAGCATGTGCAAAATTGTTGTTACTATAATGGCATAGTAAGGAGAACTTTTTATGACTCTTGAGACGCATCTTAGTAATCATTCGTAACAAGGTCTATCATAATACTTCTTGAAATATTCAGGCTTACAAACTCTCACATTGTTATCACTTAATTCTGCTGATATACTTATTTAACATGTATTCTTAAACCTTAATTTACACACACACACACTTTAAACATATGATTGTGGGTTGTACATTGGATTATTACATTATTTATGTTTTTTTGTTAAAGGTAACAACTAAGGGAAAGGGATAGTATATAATTAAGAAAAAATGATAATAATAAAAATATAGATAAGTTGGTTTTCGTAGTCTTCCTAACCTAAGCAATTAAGCCCGAAGGGATGTTTTAACACCTAATACCCTAAAGTCAACTGACTTGGGAGCTATTGGCCCAACGCTTGTTGCATGGGTTGAGGAAAAAAACTTAAGGGAATCAAACATTGCATTATCTACATATCAGTATCTGCGACCCGAGTTACTAAGCTCGTAGGGGTGTCTCAACACCTAATGCCCTAAGATCAACTGGTATGGGAGTCATTAGCCGAAAGCTCGTTCCATGGGTTAAAGATGCATGGTGTTTTAAGTTATATGTATATATATAAAAAAGTTAAAAAAAAAAGAAAAAAAAGACAAAAATAATAATCCTAACCCAAAGAAGTTAACCTTAAACATTAGAACAAAAATTTTGTTTTCTTCCAAGAAAAGCCCCATAATTATGTGTTGATAAATTGAGCATAAAAGAAAGGTTTATTAATATCTTGTTAAGAGGTATTGGGCAAATATATAAATTTAATGAGAGTTTGTTTATCTGGATAGATTAATGGAAGTTAAATGATGACTACCTAGCTTTGTGGAATTTGCAAAGTATTTTTCTATTTTAACGCTTTGATTACTACGGACTAGTAATAAGCTAGTTGGGGGATGTGATTGATACTTAAAAGTGTATTTTTATCAAGGTTTTATATCATCATTTTGCACTTGAAGTATCAATAACTCCTTAACTAAAGCATGTTTTATAATAATATATCTAATAATATAAGATACCTTTAATTTATGGTAAATGTTTATTTTAAATGGAGGCCTATCACATAAATGAAAGGATTGATTTATGACTTTAAGAACTTAAATTGCAAGGGCAAAGAGACGACCAAAATTAGAAAAGAGATATCGGAGCAATTCAAACCAGAATACTGTTCAGTAATTAGGTCATATCTAGAGATATAGATCTCATATTTAGGCCTATTTTATATGGATGGAAAGTTAAGACATAGGCCTACAACTTTCATATGGAGCCCAAGATCTAAAAAGGCCATTTTCAAGTCCAAATTGTAGCAACAACAAAGAAGCCCGAATCTGTCCTCCAGCCCGAGCATTGTTCAGTATTTTGGCCATATCTGGAGTTCTAGAACTCCAAATGAGCTCAATGTTTTACACAAGAAAGCTGAGACAATTGCCTACAACTTTCATGTTTTCGAATGGCTCCAATTTTGACATTATCAATAATGTTTTGGGCAGACAAGAGAAGATAATGATTGTCACCAAGTCAAGAGTTGGCCACCCACTCATCAATTAGTCATCAAATCAATAGTTCCCAATTTTGGCTTATAAAAGGAGGCATTTGCCATGCATTTAGGCATCTTGGTTTCCAGATCAAGATCATGCTCTTGCT
Organism: Populus euphratica; assembly: GCF_000495115.2. Classification (NCBI taxonomy): domain Eukaryota; kingdom Viridiplantae; phylum Streptophyta; class Magnoliopsida; order Malpighiales; family Salicaceae; genus Populus; species Populus euphratica. Next base: position 40,745 of record NW_011500696.1, on the reverse strand, counting down.
TTCTCTCTTTGTATTTTTTGTAATGCTTATGCTTTGCTTTCATTAATATCAAGTTTATGCTTTTCATTTCCTTTCCTTTACTTAGTTAACTTTTATCTTGTTTATATTCTTGTTTTGTTTATTTATTTTTCTTTCTTTTATTATGTTTAGCTAAGTTTATTGTGTCAAGGTGAAAAGGTTACACTAATGGTGTAAGAATAAGTATAGTGTAAACTTAATATGGACTTTAATGTTTGATACTAACATGTTTTCTATTTGTTATCTTGTTCACTCTTTAATGCTTTGCTTCTTAAATGATTAATCTTGATTTATGTTGTATAACACTTGGTACAACAAATGCTTGGCACTTTCATACTTCATACTATATGGTATAACCGACACCTGAACTATGAAATGAACTTGATGTGTTGTTAACATAAGTTATAATCATGAATGCTTGATGAAATTTACAAGTATTAACATTAATGGAATAAGATGACTAATGTAATCATGTTAACAATCTATAATCTGATTGGAGCTTCCTTTGTGTGTGGTTTCCAATTGAATAATAAGAGTTTATACTATACTTGTTTGACATATCATTAGTGGAACCTCTAACCTTGACATTTATTTTTATCATTGTTTAATACTTACATTAATATTCCATCTCAAAGTTCTCATCTTCTTCTTCTTATTCTCCTTCTTCTTCTTTATTACTACTACTACTACTACTACTATTACTAGTAGTAGTATTATTAGTATTATTATTGCTATTGTTATTATTGTTACTATTGTTGTTATTTATAATTATTGTTTATAATTTGTACAATTAACCTCCTTGTGGTTCGACCCCGGTCTTGTCGGGTTATTAATTACTTCGACACTCCTGCACTTGGGAGAAGACAACAATCTTATTCTTAAATGTCTGGCTTGACATAATAAACTTAGCTAAACATAATGAAAGAAAAAAAGATAAATAAAAAAAATAAGAACATAAATAAGATAAAAGTTAACTAAGAAAAGGAAAGGAAATGAAAGGCATAAACTTGATATTAATGAAAGCAAAGCATAAACATTACAAAAAATACAAAGAGAGAAAGCAAGAGCATGATCTTGATCTGGAGACCAAGATGCCTAAATGCATGGCAAATGCCTCCTTTTATAGGCCAAAATTGGGAACTATTGATTTGATAACTAATTGATGAGTGAGTGGCTAACTCTTGACTTGGTGACAATCCTTATCTTCTCTTATCTGCCCAAAACATCATTGCTAACGTCAAAATTGGAGCCACTCGAAACATGAAAGTTGTATAAAATTTTCTCAGCTTTCTTGTGTAAAAAAATCAACTCATTTGGACTTTTAGAACTCTAGATATGGGTCAAACACTGAACAGTGCTCGGGCTGGAAGACAGATTCGGGCTTCTTTGTTGTTGCTCCAATTTGGACTTGAAAATGGCCTTTTTAGATCTTAGGCTCCATATGAAAGTTGTAGGCCTATGTCTTACCTTTCCATCCATATAAATTGGACCTAAATCTGAGCTTTGTAGCTCCAGATATAACCCAATTACCGAACAGTGCTCAGGTTTGGATTGCACCGACATCTCTTTTCTAAGTTTGGCCATCTCATTATCCTTGCAATTTAAGTTCTTCAAGTCATCAATCAATCCTTTCATTTATGTGATAGGCCTGCATTTAAAATCAACATTTACCACAAATTAACGGTATCTTATATTATTAGATATATTATTATAAAACATGCTTTAGTTAAGGAGTTATTGATACTTCAAGTGCAAAATGATGATATAAAACCTTGATAAAAATGCATTTTTAAGTGCTAATAAAAAATGCTCAAAATTGGAACACCATGGGTACTTATAAGGCACCGAGTAAAACTCAACCTCATACATCTAGTGAAGGTATGTACAACTTTAGGGACGGTCATGACCTCCAAGCCAAGTTTGCATATTTAGCTAGAAAAGTCGAGGCACTAGAATTGAAAAAGAGTGGTCAATTGAAATATGTTGAAAACATTGTGTGTCAAATATATGAAACAAATGAACACTCAACCAATAACTGCCCAACCTTTCCTTCTTTTAAGGAATGTCTCTACGAACAAGCCTATGCTTTAAACAGTTTCCAAAGGGTCAACCACAACCCATACTCACAAATATATAACCCTGGTTGGAGAAATCATCCAAATTTAAGTTGGAAGAGTGATAATAACGATGTACAAACTTCACAACCACAATTTCGAACACACAACAATTTCAAAAATTCTTATGGACATGCAACTCCTTATAACATAAAATTAAAAGAGTCTTACTTGATCTTGGAGCCAATGTGAATTGACACGACCAAAAGATTGATGTCTTCTCCCAAGTGTAGGAGTATCGAAGTAATAAATAACCCCGCAAGACCGGGGTCGAACCACAGGGAGGTTAATTGTACAAATTATAAACAACAATTCTAAACAACAAC
>NW_011500696.1:0-34506 GCF_000495115.2 Populus euphratica | reverse complement strand
TAGTAGTAGTAGTAGTAGTAGTAGTAGTAGTAGTAGTAGTAGTAGTAGTAGTAGTAGTAGTAGTAGTAGTAGTAGTAGTAGTAGTAGTAGTAGTAGTAGTAGTAGTAGTAGTAGTAGTAGTAGTAGTAGTAGTAGTAGTAGTAGTAGTAGTAGTAGTAGTAGTAGTAGTAGTAGTAGTAGTAATAATAATAATAATAAAGAAAGAGAAGAAGAAGAAGATGATGAGAACTTTGAGATGGAATATTAATGTAACGATTAAACAATGATAATAACAAATGTCAAGGTTAGAGGTTCCACTAATGGTATATCAAACAAGTATAGTATAAACTCTTATTATTGAATTGGAAACCACACACAAAGGAGGTTCCAATCAGATTATATATTGTTAACATGATTACATTAGTCATCTTATTCAATTAATGCTAATACTTGTAAATCTCGTCAAGCATTCATGATTATAACTTATGTTAACAACAAATCAAGTTCCTTTCATAGCTCAGGTGTCGGTTATACCATACATTATGGGCTATGAAAGTGCCAAGCATTTGTTGTACCAAGTGTTATACAACATAAATCAAGATTAGTCATTTAACAAGCAAAGTATTAAAGAGTGAACAAGATAGCAAATATAAAACATGTTAGTATCAAACATTAAAGTCCATATTAAGTTTACATTATACTTATTCTTACACCATTAGTGTAACCTTTTCACCTTGACATAATTAACTTAGCTAGACATAATGAAAGAAAGCAAAATAGATAAACAAAATAAGAACATAAAAGTTAACTAAGTAAAGGAAAGGAAATGAAAGGCATAAACTTAATATTAATGAAAACAAAGCATAAAAAATACAAAGAGAGAAAGGAAGAGCATGATCTTGATCTGAACACCAAGATGCCTAAATGCATGGCAAATGCCTCCTTTTATAGGCCAAAAATGGGAACTATTGATTTGATGACTAATTGATAAGTGGGTGACCAACTTTTGACTTGGTGACAATCCTTATCTTCTCTTGTCTGCCCAAAACGTCATTGATAACGTCAAAATTGGAGCCAGTTGTAAACATGAAAGTTGTAGGCAATTGTCTCAGCTTTCTTGTGTAAAAATTTCAGCTCATTTGGACTTCTAGAACTCCAGATATGGCCAAAATACCGAACAGTGCTCGGGCTGGAAGACAGATTCGGGCTTCTTTGTTGTTGCTACAATTTGGACTTGATAATGGCCTTTTTAGATCTTGGGCTCCATATGAAAGTTGTAGGCCTATGTCTTACCTTTCCATCCATATAAATTGGACCTAAATCTGAGATCTGTAGCTCCAGATATGACCCAATTACCGAACAGTGTTCCGGTTTGGATTGCACCGACATCTCTTTTCTAAGTTTGGCCATCTCTTTGCCTTTGCAATTTAAGTTCTTCAAGTCATCAATCAATCCTTTCATTTATGTGATAGGCATGCATTTAAAATAAATATTTACCACAAATTAAAGGTATCTTATATTATTAGATATATTATTATAAAACATGCTTTAGTTAAGGAGTTATTGATACTTCAAGTGCACAATGATGATATAAAACCTTGATAAAAATGCACTTTTAAGTACTAATCACACCCCCCAACCAGCTTATTACTAGTCCCTAGTAATCAAAACGTTAAAATAGAAAAACAATTTGCAAATTCCACAAAGCAAGGTATTCATCATTTAACTTCCATTAATCTATCCACACAAACAAACTCTCATTAAATTTATATACTTACTTAATACCTCTTAACAACATATTCCTAAACTTTTCTTTTGTGCTCAATGTATCAACACATAATTATGGGGCTTTTCTTGGAAGAAAACAAAATTTTTGTTCTAATATTTAAGGTTAACTTCCTTGGGTTCGGATTATTATTTTTGTCTTTTTTTTCTTTTTTTTTAAATATATATACATATAATTTAAAAACACCATGCATCTTAAACCCATGTAACGAGCTTTCAGCTAATGATTCCCAAACCAGTTGGTCTTAGGGTATTAGGTGTTGAGACGCCCCTACGAGCTTAGTAACTCGGGTCGCAGATACTGATATGTAGATTGTGCAATGTTTGATTCCCTTAAGTTTTTCTCCTTAACCCATGTAACAAGCGTTGAGCCAATAACTCCCAAGTCAGTTGACTTTAGCATATTAGGTGTTAAAACACTCATTCGGGCTTAATTGCTTAGGTTAGGGAGGCTATGAAACCAAACTTATCTATATTTTTATTATTATCATTTTTTTTCTTTTTTATTTTTAATTATATACTATCCCTTTCCCTTAGTTGTTACCTTTAGCAAAAGAACATAAATAATGTAATAATCCAATATGCAACCCACAATCATATGTTAAAGTGTGTGTGTGTAAATTAAGGTTTAAGAATATATGTTAAATAAGTATATGAGCAGAATTAAGTGATAACAATGCGAGAGTTTCTAAATAAAATGATGATATAAAACCATATCAGCCTTTTTTATTTCAAGAAGTATTATGATAGACCTTGTTACGAATGATTACTAAGATGCCTCTCAAGAGTCATAAAAGTTCTCCTTACTCTACTATCATAGTAACAACAATTTTGCACATGCTTTATGAAATAGAAAACATAGTTTTTTTTTAGCTACTACCCTCCCCCCCCAACTAAAACAAGACATTGTCCTCAATGTTTAAAGGTAAAAAGATAGAGTATAAAAGATATCACCTGAAATAACAAACGTTGACAAACCTGAAATACACTGAAACAAATATAAGAAACAACAAAACACAATAATAAAACCAAAAGACACAAAGATTCACAAATGAAGGCTCAAATTGTTCTTCCAATGATGTCCCCTTGTGCTAAAGTTTCAGGGATGACCCCTAAAACTTGACTACCTCCTAAAAATGCAGCTATTGACACCCTCCCATTAACCCAAGACTGCCTCCCCCATACACTAAATGAATCTTTCTCTCATCTAGCACTTGACCAAGATGATTTGCTGATTCTAAAAACTCTTTTTCTTTCCTAGGACTAGATCCACCAAAAACACAAATATTTCTTATATGATGACCTGAGGAACTTGTCATTTCTACACACTTCTGTATTTGTTGAATGTATGTGTTGAGTAGAAATGAAAGGAAGAAAGAGAGGATTTTATAGATGAAAAATTAGAAAGGCAATCATACCACCTATATGTAGGCCAGTTAGAGTCACACACACACACTCTCTCTTTATTTATTTATTTATTTATTTACTTTTGAAAAAGCATGTGTATGTATAGGCAGTTGTGATTGTGGCTCACATCTTCCCTTGGTTTTACATCCAAGAACGGCTTAAACGCCTTCTATGGGTCGAAGATAGGCTTCCTATCCAGTTTTCTTAAAAACTGGCAAACAGGATCTTTTTTAGTCAGATTCCCAAGACTAAGTCGATCATGTTCTTTATGAAATAGTGGCCATAAATCATGAATTGCACAATGCACATCTCCACTAGGATGCGTCTCAAGAGTCAATAGAAGATTATCTAAAGACTCCTTACTCAGGCCATCCTTAATGAATTGTATTTTATCTTCACAGTTTATAGATACCATTCCTAAAGAATGACATTGCGTATTATAAGTCCATCTAGCACATCGATGACAGACTTTCAATTGTTTTGCACAACGTTTCTTTATAAAAGTGCTTTTACCTGTTCCAAGCATGTGTGAAATGAAGGAGTTAGAGGACTCACTTGATAATCGGACCTTTGCTTCAATCAACCAGCGAATATCTTTAGGAATTCTATAATTCATTAACAATCTCAATCTTGCACATCTAGCACGGTAAATTTTTGTAATCGCATTCTGAGCCAGAGTGGGAAAATACTTTTTCAATTTTTCAAGATTAGTGTCTATTTTCAAATGCGAATTGGAAGAGAGATTCAAAGAATTGCACAAATATATACACAGATATCCGTTATTGTGGGAAACTGATAAGGGGTGGCAACTTTGTGTGTGATTCCATATTTCTTCATTAAAGACTCAAATGGCTTGTTGCAAAAATGTGTTCTGCCATCACTTATTATGGCTCGAGGGACTCCAAATCGACTCAAAATATTTTCTTTCAAAAACTTTATCATTGTTTTGTGATCATTGTTTCGACTTAGAATTGCCTCTATCCATTTTGAAACATAATCTACTGTGACTAATATGTATAAGAAACCAAATGATGGAGGCAATAGACCCATGAAATCTATACCCCAGCAGTCAAAGATCTCAATGATAATAATAGGATTTAAAGGCATCATGTGATGTTTTGAAATAGATCCCAACTTTTGACAATTTTTACAAGACTTGCAGAATGCATGTGAGTCTTTGAACATGGTGGGCCAATAAAATCCACTTTGTAAGATTTTTGCAGTTGTCTTTCTTGACGAGAAATGGCCCCCACATGCCTCAAAATGACAAAATTTAATGACACTACTTACCTCATTGTCAGGAATGCATCTTCGAAATATTTGATCAGGATAATATTTGAATAAATAAGGGTCATCCCAATAAAAGTTCTTCACTTCGTTCAAGAACTTTCTTTTATCTTGGGTACTCCAATGAGCTGGCAATTTTCCTGAAACAAGAAAATTGACAATATTAGCAAACCAAGGCATTGTAGAGACAGAAAGTAAAGATTCATCGGGAAAGTAGTCATCAATTGGTGTAATGTCAGTTTTCGAATCTGTTATCAATCTTGACAAGTGATCTGCGACAACATTTTCGCTGCCTTTCTTATCTTTGATTGTGATATCAAATTCTTGAAGCAACAAAATCCAGCGCACCAATCTAGCCTTAGAATCTTTCTTAGAAAGAAGATATTTCAATGCTGCATGATCACCAAAAACAACAACAGGTGAGCTAACAAGATAAGACCTGAATTTTTCACATGCAAATACTACTGCAAGTAATTCTTTTTCAGTGGTGGTATAATTCATTTGAGCACTATTTAAATTTTTACTTGCATAGTAAATTATATAAGGTTTCTTATCTTTTCTTTATCCCAAAACAGCACCTACGGTATAATCACTAGCATCACACATTATTTCAAAAGGTAATGACCAATCAGGAGGTTGAATGATAGGAGCACAAGTAAGCAAGTTTTTAAGTTTAACAAAGGCTTCTTCACAATGTTCAGTCCATTCAAAAATAGTATCCTTTGTTAGAAGGTTACTTAAAGGCTTAGATATTACACTAAAATCTTTGATGAACCTTCTATAAAAACCAGCATGTCCTAGGAATGATCTAACATCTTTAAGAGATTTTGGTGTTGGCAAGTTTGCAATTAACTCGATTTTAGATTTGTCAACCTCAATTCCTTTTGATGAAACAATGTGACCAAGTACGATGCCATTTGTTACCATAAAATGACATTTTTCCCAATTCAACATAAGATTCTTTTCTTCACACCTGGTCAAAAACTTTCCTAAGTTAGTCATACAATCATCAAATGAATCGCTAAAAACAGAAAAATCATCCATGAAAATCTCAAGAAAATATTCAACCATATCACTAAATATACTAAGCATGCATCTTTGAAATGTGGCTGGTGCATTACATAATCCAAAAGGCATCCTTCAATATGCAAAAGTACCAAATGGACATGTGAAAGTAGTCTTCTCTTGATCTTCCATTACAATTGCAATTTGGTTGTAACCCGAATAGCCATCTAGGAAACAATAAAATTCATGACCTACAACTCTTTCTAGGATTTGATCCATGAAAGGTAAAGGAATATGATCTTTTCTAGTCATTGAATTAAGTTTCCTATAGTCAATGCACATGCGCCAACCAGTAACAGTTCTAGTGGAAATTAACTCATTGTTCTCATTTGTTATCACAGTGACTCCAGACTTTTTGGGTACAACTTGGGTAGGACTTACCCATTTGCTGCCAAAAATAGGATAAATGATTTCATTATCTAGAAGCTTAATGACTTCATTTTTCACTACTTCTTTCATATTAGGATTTAGCCTTCGTTGCATTTCTCTAAAGGGTTTAGCATTTTTCTCTAAATAAATTCTGTGTACAAATCAAATGACTAATTCCTTTTATATCAGTTGTGGTCCATCCTAATGCATTTTTGTGCATTTTCAAAGTTTGTAATAACTTACCTTCTTGATGTGCATTAATTTTGGAAGAGATTATTACCGGAAAAGTTACATTTTCTCCCAAAAATGAGTATTTGAGACTACATGGCAATGGCTTCAAATCAGGTTTTGGTGGTTGAACACTTGAAGGTATGGACTTAATTGATCGTGGTGGCAATTCCTCAATTTATGGCCTCCAATTACTTGTCTTTGATTCTTCCTCAAAAATAAATCATTTGTAAATCATCAGATTCATCAATCTCAATTTCATTGGAAGTGGTTGGAAATTGATCATGAATTAATTTTTCAGTAAAGTCCACTTCCTGTAAATCATTATCATCTCTAGGTTGCTTGCAAATGTTAAAAATATTCATCTCCAATGTCATGTTTCTAAATGATAGCTTCATCAGTCCATTCCTATAATTAATCAATGCGTTAGAAGTTGCAAGAAATGGTTGTCCTAAAATAACAGGAAATGAATTACATACTTCAACAGGTTGTGTGTCCAAGACAATAAAATCCATAGGATAAATGAATTTATCGACTTGTACTAACACATCTTCAATTATTCCTCTAGGCACTTTTATAGATCTAACGGCAAGTAAAAGAGTTATAGAAGTTGGTTTTAACCCACCTAGATTGAGACTTTGAAAAACTGAATATGGAAGTAAATTCACACTAGCACCAAGATCAAGTAAGGCTCTTTCAATTTTATGCTCTCCAATAAAGCAAGAAATTGTAGGGCAACCAATGTCTTTATTTTTCAAAGCATTATTGTTCTGAAGAATAACACTTACTTGTTTGGCTAGAAAGGCTTTCTTTTTCACATTTAGTTTCCTCTTCACAGTGCATAGATCTTTCAAAAATTTAGCATAGGAAGGAACCTGTTTAATAGCATCCAGCAAAGGTATATTGATCCTTACCTGTTTGAAAGTTTCAAAAATTTCAGAGTTGTGATTGACTTTCCTTTGTTTGGTCATGGCTTGAGGAAATGGAAGTGCTGGCGGAGAATCAGTCTTTTCTTTGCAATTTTCAGATTCAACCTTTTCCTTACCATTAGAGATTGACTCATCTTTTTCATAAGGTTCAAGAGAGGGTTTTTTAATAACCTTATCACTGCGTAGAGTAGTGACTGATTTGACTTGATCCATGTGTTGGCTTCCGGAACTACTTGCATTTGTATTGTATTGCCCCTTGGAATTTTATTGTGGTTGAGATGGAAACTTACCTTTCTCTTGGAAACTGAGAGCAGATGTTAATTTTGTAAGAGTATCTTTAAAATCTGTCATGTTTTGAGCAAGTTGAGTATTGATTGTCTCCTGCTTTTCAATGAATGCATGCAATGTTTCCTCAAGATTTCTTCCAAGAGGTGGAGCATAAGGAGGTGCATATCCATGAGAATTTTGGAAATTATGGTGTGCTTGAAATGGTGGTTGTGAAGTTTGTGCATTGTTGTTGTCACTCTTCCAACTAAAATTTGGGTGATTTCTCCAACCAGAGTTGTATGTTTGTGAGTATGGGTTGCGATTAGCCCTTTGGAAACTGTTTAAAGCATGGGCTTGTTCATGGAGACATTTCTTAAAAGAAGGAAAGTTAGACAATCATTGGTTGAGTGTTCATTTGTTTCACAGATTTGACATACAATGTTTTCAACAGATTTTAATTTACTACTCTTTTTTAATTCTAGTGCCTCGACTTTTCTAACTAAACATGCAAACTTGGCTTGAAGGTCATGATCTTCCGTAAGGTTGTACATACCTCCATTAGATGTATGAGGTTGAGTTTTACTCGGTGTCTCATAAGTACCCGCGGTGTCCCAATTTTGAGCATTTTCAGCTAACAAGTCTAAGTACTCCATTGCACATTAATTCAACCATTTGCCTATCTCTAGGTGTTAACCCTTCATAGAAATGTGAAACCAATCTCCATGTTTCAAAACCATGATGAGGGCAAGTACTAAGCAAGTCTCGATACCTATCCCAACATTAGTAAAATGTTTCTCCTGGTTTTTGAGTGAAAGTGGTGATTTGTCTTTTAAAAGAGTTTGTTCTATGAGATAGGAAAAACTTTTTTAAAAACTATTGTTGCATTTCATCCCAAGCACGAATGGATCCTGGTCTCAAATTTTGTAGCCATGTTTTAGCTTTATCTTTTAATGAAATAGGATAAAGCTTTAATCTGAAGGTGTTCATGCTACAATTTAAACTATTATATGTGTTGTAGACCTCCTCAAATTCCCTTAAATGCAAGTATGGATTTTCTAAATCTAAGCCATGAAAAAAAGGAAAAAGTTGAATAATGTCTGGTTTAAAATTAAAATGAGATGCATCAGGAGGAAAAACTATGCATGATGGTGCACTTGTTCTTGTGGGATTCATGTGGTGTCTAAGTGTTCTAGCACGGTTATTCTCATTATTCTCATTATAAAGTGATTGATTATCTTCTTCAACCATATTTTCTGAAAATGATGAGGATACCCTACAAAGTCTACCACTTGATATACATGACCACACTCTTATACACGTGTAGGAATAGAATAAAAGGAAAAAGAAAACAAATGAAGAAGAAACAAGAGAAAAGAAACAAAGTTATATACAAGAAAAGTGAAAAAAGAAAATAAAATATATATTATAATTTATACAAAACTTACCTCCCTGGCAACGGCGCCGAAAACTTGACACGACCAAAAGATTGATGTCTTCTCCCAAGTGCAGGAGTGTTGAAGTAATAAATAACCCGGCAAGACCGGGGTCGAACCATAGGGAGGTTAATTGTACAAATTATAAACAACAATTCTAAACTACAACAATAGTAACAATAACAACAACAATAATAATAGTAGCAATAATAATACTAGTAGTAGTAGTAGTAGTAGTAGTAGTAGTAGTAATAATAACAATAATAAAGAAGAAGAAGAAAGGTTGATGAGAACTTTGAGATGGAAAATTAACATAAGGATTAAATAATGATAACAAACAATGTCAAGGTTAGAGGATCCACTAATGGTATGTCAAAAAAGTATAGTATAAACTCTTATTATTGAATTGGAAACCACACACAAAGGAGGTTCCAATCAGATTATATATTGTTAACATGATTACATTAGTCATCTTATTCAATTAATGCGAATACTTGTAAATCTCGTCAAGCATTCATGATTATAACTTATGTTAACAACAAATCAAGTTCCTTTCATAGCTCAGGTGTCGGTTATACCATACATTATGGGCTATGAAAGTGCCAAGCATTTGTTGTACCAAATGTTATACAACATAAATCAAGATTAGTCATTTAACAAGCAAAGTATTAAAAAGTGAACAAGATAACAAATATAAATTTAACATGCAAAGTATTAAAGAGTGAACAAGATAACAAATAGAAAACATGTTAGTATCAAACATTAAAGTCCATATTAACTTTATTTTATACTTATTCTTACACCATTAGTGTAACCTTTTCACCTTGACATAACTAACTTAGCTAGACATAATGAAAGAAAGCAAAATAGATAAACAAAATAAGAACATAAAAGTTAACTAAGTAAAGGAAAGGAAATGAAAGGCATAAACTTGATATTAATGAAACCAAAGCATAAACATTATAAAAAATACAAAGAGAGAAAGCAAGAGCATGATCTTGATCTGGACATCAAGATCCTAAATGCATGGAAAATGCCTCCTTTTATAGGCCAAAATTGGGAACTATTGATTTGATGACTAATTGATAAGTCGGTGACCAACTCTTGACTTGGTGACAATGCTTATCTTCTCTTGTCTGCCAAAACTGTCATTGATAACGTCAAATTTAGAGCCACTTGAAAACATGAAAGTTGTAGGAATTTGTCTCAGATTTCTTGTGTAAAACCTTCAGCTCATTTGGACTTCTAAAACTCCAGATATGGCTAAAATACTGAACAGTGCTTGGGCTGGAGGACAAATTCAGACTTCTTTGTTATTGCTACAATTTGGACTTGAAAATGGCCTTTTTAGATCTTGGGCTCCATATGAAAGTTGTATGCCTATGTCTTACCTTTCCATCCATATAAAGTAGATCTAAATTTGAGATCTATAGTTCTAGATATGATCCAATTACAGAAGAGTATTCCGGTTTGGATTGCACCGACATCTCTTCTCTAAGTTTGACCATCTCTTTATCCATGCAATTTAAGTTCTTCAAGTCATCAATCAATCCTTTCATTTATGTGATAGGCCTGCATTAAAAATAGACATTTACCACAAATTATAGGTATCTTATATTATTAGATACATTATTATAAAACATATTTTAGTTAAGGAGTTATTGATACTTTATCTTATATTATTAGATATATTATTATAAAACATGCTTTAGTTAAGGAGCTATTGATACTTCAAGTGCAAAATAATGATATAAAACCTTGAAAAAAATGCATCTTTAAGTACTAATCATGAATTTACTTCCATATTCAGTTTTTCAAAGTCCCAATCTAGGTGAGTTAAAACCAATTTCTATATCTCTTTTACTTGCCGATAGATCTGTAAAAGTGCTTTGAGGAATAATTGAAAATGTGTTAGTACAAGTCGATAAATTCATTTATCCTGTGGATTTTATTGTCTTGGACACACAACCTTTGAAGCATGTAATTCATTTCCTCTTATTTTAGGACGTTCGTTTCTTACAACTTCTAATGCATTGATTAATTATACGAATTGAGTGATGAAGTTATCATTTGAAAATATGGCATTAAAGATGAATATTTTCAACATTTGCATGCAACCTAGAGATAATAATGAATTACAAGAAGTAAATCATATTGAGGAATAAGTTTATGATCAACTTAAATCTACTTTAAGTGAAAATGCGTTAGATGAATCTGAAGATTTGTAAATGATTTAATTTCAGGAAGAGATCACGGATGAAAAACACACTGAAAATATTAATGTAGATCTTTTATCAAAAGTGACAATAGATTCGATATTTGACATCACACCAATTAATGGTTACTTTCCTAGCGAATCCTTACTTTCTCTTAGTCTAATGCCTTGATATGATAAAATTCTCAATTTTCTTGCTTCAAGATTTTTGCCAGCTCACTAGAGTACAGAAGACAAAAGAAAATTTTTGAGCGACGTGCAAAACTTTTATTGTGATGACCCTAACTTATTTAAATATTATCCTGATCAAATATTTTAAAGATGCATTCTTGACAATGAGGTAAGTAGTGTCATTAAACTTTGTCATTCTGAAGCATTTGGGAGTCATTTCTTGTAAAAAAAGATAGTAGCAAAAATTTTTCAAAATGAATTTTATTGGCCCACCATGTTCAGGGACACGCATGCATTCTACAAAACTTGTGAAAATTGTAAAAAAGTTGATACTGGTCAAAAAGTTTTGTTTTATAATTCTCGACTCCATTTATTCCCTAGAGAGCTAAGATCAAGATGGAGCAGTCCATTTATTGAGAAATATGTGTATCCTTATGGGGCTTTTGATATTGAGAATCCAAAGAATGATAATATTTTTAAGATAAATGAACATCGTTTGAAAGCTTACTTAGATAATTTTCCTAGTGAAAATGAATCCACTAGTTTAAATGATCCTATAGATAAAGGTTGATTATTTTGTTTTTCTCATATTGTTTTTGTATTTTTATTGTGACTCTTGGTTTGCTAGTCTCTCTCACCCCGATTAAATGGCGGATAATGGTACTCCGTAACTTTTAAGTAGGTTCTTTTAGTTTTCCATGATAACTAATATCTGTGTATATGTTTGTTCAATTGCTTATTCCTTCTCTTCTCTTTGCATCTCTTTTCCACTTCTCATCTTAAAAAATGGACACCACTCTTGAAAAATTAAAAAAGTATTTTCCCGCTTTGCCTCAAAATGCAATTACAAAAATTTACCGAGTTAGGTGTGCAAGATTGAGGTTGTTAATAAACCATAAAATTCTTGAAATATTCAAGTTTACAAACTCTCGCATTACTATCACTTAATTCTGCTCATATCCTCATTTAACATGTATTCTTAAACCTTAGTTTTCACACACACACTTTAACATATGATTGTGGGTTACACATTGGATTATTATATTAGTTTTCTTTTCTTAAAGGTAACAACCAAGGGAAAAAATAGTATATAATTTGAAAAAAAATAAAATAAAAAAGAAAAAATAATGATGATAATAAAAATGTAGATAAGTTTGGTTTTGCAGCCTCCTTAACCTAAGCAATTAAGCCTGAATGGGTGTTTTAACACTTAATACCTTAAAGTCAACTGACTTGGAAGCTATAAGTGCAATGCTTGTTACATAGGTTGAGGAGAAAAGCTTAAGGAAATCAAACATTGCACTATCTACGTATTAGTATCGGCAACCCGAGTTACTAAGTTTACAGGGGTGTCTCAACACCTAATGCCCTAAGACCAACTAGTTTGGGAGTCATTAACGAAAGCTCGTTACATGGGTTAAAGATGCATTGTGTTTTAAGTTACATGCATATATATTTTTTTAAAAAAAAAAGAAGAAAAAAATCTCAACCCAAGGAAGTTAACCTTAAATATTAGAACAAGAATTTTGTTTTCTTCCAAGTAAAGCCCTGTAACTATGTGTTGCTATATTGAGCACAAAATGAAGGTTTATTAATATCTTATTTAAAAGGTATTGAGCAGATATATAAATTTAATGAGAATTTGTTTATCTTGATAAATTAATGGAAGTTGAATGATGAATATCTTGCTTTGTAAAATTTACAAATTGTTTTTTAATTTTAATGCTTTGATTACTAGGGACCAGTAATAAGCTGATTGGGGGGTATGATTAGTACTTGAAATTGCATTTTTATCAAGGTTTTATATCATCATTTTGCACTTGAAGTATCAATAACTCCTTAACTAAAGCATGTTTTATAATAACATATCTAATAATATAAGATATCTTTAATTTATGCTAAATATTTATTTTAAATACAGGCCTATCACATAAATCAAATGATTGATTGATGAATTTAAGAATTGAAATTGAAAGAACAAAGGGATGACCAAACTTAGAAAAGAGATGTTGGTGTAGTCCAAACCAGAACACTATTCGGTAATTGAGTCATATCTGGAGTTGTAGATCTCGGATTTAGGTCTATTTTATATGGATGGAAAGGTAAGACATAGGCCTATAACTTTCATATGAGTCTTAGATTTTAAAAGGTCATTTTCAGGTCCAAATTGTAGTAACAACAAAAAAGTCTGAATCTGTCCTACAACTCGCGCACTGTTCAGTGTTTGACCTATATCTAGAGTTATAGAAGTCCAAATGACCTCCATTTTTTTTTTCTGAAAAGTTGAGATAATTTCCTATAACTTTCTGTTTTCAAGTGGTTCCAATTTTGACGTTATCAATGATATTTTGGACAGATAAGAAAAGATAAGGATTATCACCAAGTCAAGAGTTGACCACCCACTCATCAATTAGTCATCAAATCAATAGTTCCTAAATTTGGCTTATAAAAGGAGGCATTTGCTATGCATTTAGGCATCTTGGTTTCCAAATCAAGATCGTACTCTTGCTTTCTCTCTTTGTATTTTTTGTATTGTTTATGTTATTAATATCAAGTTTATGCCTTTCATTTCCTTTCCTTTACTTAGTTAACTTTTATCTTATTTATGTTTTTATTTTGTTTATTTATTTTTCTTTCTTTCATTATGTTTAGCTAAGTTTATTATGTCAAGATGAAAATGTTACACTAATAGTGTAAGAATAAGTATAATTTAAACTCAATATGGATTTTAATGTTTGATACTAACATGTTTTGTATTTGTTATCTTATTCACTCTTTAATACTTTGCTTGTTAAATGAATAATCTAGATTTATCATACTATATGGTATAATCAATACTTGAGTTATGAAAGGAACTTGATTTGTTGTTAACATAAGTTATAATCATGTATGCCTGATGAGATTTACAAGTATTAACATTAATCGAATAAAATGACTAATGTGATCATTTTAACAATTTATAATCTGATTGAAATCTCATTTGTGTGTGGTTTCCAATTGAGTAATAAGAATTTATGCTATACTTGTTTGACATATCATTAGTGGATCCTCTAACCTTGACATTTATTATTATCATTGTTTAATCGTTACGTTAATTTTCTATCTCAAAGTTCTCATCAACTTCTTCTTCTTCTTTTATTATTATTATTGTTGTTGTTGTTATTGTTATTATTATTATTATTACTATTATTGTTATTATTGTTATTGTATTATTGTTATCTATAATTTATACAATTAATCTCCCTATGGTTCTACCCCGGTCTTACTGGTTATTTATTACTTCGACACCCCTACACTTGGGAGAAGACATCAATATTTTAGTCGTGTTAGTTATGAAAGTGTCAAGTATTTGTTGTGCTAAGTGTTATACAATATAAATCTAGATTAATCATTTAACAAGCAAAATATTAAGAGTAAACAAGATAACAAATACAAAAAATATTAGTATCAAACATTAAAATCCATGTTGAGTTTACACTATACTTCTTCTTACACTATTAGTTTAACCTTTTCACCTTGACATAATAAACTTAGCTAAACATAATGAAAAAAAGAAAAATAAATAAACAAAATAAAAACATAAATAAGATATAAATTAATTAAATAAAGGAAAGGAAATGAAAAGCATAAACAAGAGATTAATGAAAGCAAAACTTAAACATTATATAAAAAAAAGGAGCAAGAATATGATCTTGTTCTGAAAACCAAAATACCTAAATGCATGGAAAATTCCTCCTTTTATAGGTCAAAATTTAAAACTATTGATTTGATGACTAATTGTTGAGTGGATGTCCAACTCTTAACTTGGTGACAATTCTTATCTTCTTGTCTAAACAAAAAGTCATTGCTAACATCATAATTCTAACAAACTTCAATCATAAAAGTTCTAGAAAATTATCTCAGCTTTCTAACAAAAACATTTAAGGTCATTTGGATTTCTAGAACTCAAGATATGGGCTGAACACGGAACAGTGTCTAGGCTGCAGGATAGATTTGGACTTCTGCATTGTTGCTAAGATTTAGACTTTCAAACAGCAGAATTGAGTTTTGCATTCCATATGAATGCTTTAGGCATATGTCTTAGCTTTCTAACCATATAAACCAAATTTAAATCCAAGACTACAGGTCCAGATATGACTTAATGACTAAATAGTATTTCAGTTCGGACCGAACCAACATTACTTTTCTAAACTTCATCCTCTCTTTGTCTTCTCAATTTCAGTAGTTGAACTCATTAATCAATCCTTTGATTTAAGTGATAGGCTTGCATTTAAGATGAACATTTACCATAAATTAAAAGTATCTTATAGTATTAGACTTGTCATTATAAAACATGCTTTAGTGAAGGAGTTATTGATACTTGAAGTGCAAAATACTAATATAAATCCTTAATAAAAATATATTTTTAAGTACTAATCAGATAGTGACCCAGCAGGTGACTTATTGTTCACTTAATAAAAAAAGGCATTGCTTGCTTTTAGAGCCAAAATAAATAAAGTTAAGGTGTGAGGCATAGGTTTTTTAATTCAAATCAAGCATCCACACATAGCTTAACCTATTTTTCTAACTTCATTAAGAATGTATTTTAGTTATTACTTAAAATTTAGTTTAGAATTTAGAAATGGAAGTCAAAATATCTGTATTTTCAAATTCCATTTGATTCAAGTGGAGTTATTTATTCTCCGAGTAGTGTTGCACTGATCATCCTCCTGAATCAGGATCATTGGGAATGATAAAGGTTAAAAGATAGGAAATTTTTGTCCTTTATCAATAAAAAAAAAAAATAAGAGTTTCTACCTAGTATTTTAGTCACTAGAAACCTTAATTGGTTTCAGAGTCTAGGTAAGGGAACTAATTGTGTAAAGTGAAGTTATTAACACCTCTAATACGCATTATTTCAAATAAGTTGTTTTGTTTATTTATTTGATATAAACTAATGAAATGTTATATTTTCTAATCGTTGGTCTGTTTAAGGTTTAAGAAAAGTTCTTCTCAGCGAAGAGATCCTTATTTTATCAGGTTAAAAACTTAATCGTTGTAATATCAATATAAAAAATAAAATAAATTATATTTTTATTTAATATTAAGAATATATCTTACATATAAGTTTATAATGTCGTACATTAAAAGAAACAAAATTAGTTTTGTTTTGAAATGTAGGCTAGAATCCTTAGGAATTTTACAAACTTGTAAAATCCATGCAATATTAAAAAAAAAAAACATGTCAAATTATTTTAGATTTTTTAAAAAAATTTCTTAAATAAATTTAAGATTTTTAGCCATATGCAAGAAAAAAGAATATTTTTTTATTTTTGTTTTATTTTTTAGGCTTTGTTTAACAAAAACTCATTTTTCCTTGTAATAAAATGATCAAAAATAGACTTGAGAGGTGTTTGCCAAATACACTATTAAAACTAAAAAAAAATAGCAAATCAAAAAAGGTATTAAACCCTGTGACCTAATTGTCTTTGGACCAGGTTAACCTGAAATTTTTTATTTGACTATAAACTAAACAAAAAAATTAATTTAACCTGAAAACAACCCCAAATAAAACAAAAGCCAAAAAACAGATCAAACACCTAAAAAAGTATAAAAACTCAAAAATTCTTGAACAAAATATATCAAACAAAAAAAATAAAAAACACTACGAACATTAATAACACCGAACATGAATTCAACAACATGGGTTCCAAAACAAACTAGATTTGATCAAAACAAAGGCATATACATGTTGAAAATTATACAAGGATTAATAATCAAGCATGCATTCACTCTGATTATCATTAAAACATCATAATTTTTACCAAAATATGTTTCGATTTAGAACTGAAACCCTAGGATCAAAACCTAACAAAAACATATTATTGATGCAAATAAATACCAAATTATCTAGTAATCATACATAACAAAGGTTTCTATGCAAATAAATTGACTAAACATGGTCCAAATCCAGGGGATAAGACAATGTTCTTTCCAAGAAAATCTCTAGCTAAGGCAGCCTCTACCAAAAACAAAAATGGACATTTTTTATACTAAAATATGTTATTTTATCCCAACAAGTCACAATATCATATATAAACATGTTTGAATAAAAACAAACTAACAAAAAAAAATGTCAAAGCATCAAATTCAAGCATGAGGTACTAAATCAAAAAAATATCAACTTAAAACAACATATATGTTCATGCAATATAGATTCAAAATTGATTTTCTAAACTCATTTTGTGATTGAATAGGCTTAACATACCCAAGATAAACACCTTTACTTTAACATATATAACTTAAGTTAAAAAATGAAATTAAAACAATATTGTATATCAATAACAAACTTAAACAACAACTTTGATATATAAAAAACATCAAAATAACTTTAAAATAACTTAATTAAATAAAAATTATAGCAACAAAGTGGTAAATGCAATATCATTTGGTAAACATTCCAAATATCTTTTCTATGCCTGTAAACATAAATATAAATAAATAAATAAATAAATCTTAAGCTTGCCATAAGAGCTTGCTTTTGGATCAGATGATATATCTAGAACAATTACTCTCTCTCTCTCTCTCTCTCTCTCTCTCTCTTATTTCTTTTGAAAAGTTTTGCCTCATATAAACTTGCTAATTTTAAAAACTTGAGAAAACTCTGTGTTCACTTGTCAAACATTTACACTTAGCATCACTATCAATTTTTTTTCTTCTTTCTTTCTTTTTTTCAACTTTTTTTTTTAATATTGAGAGTGGTATTTATAGGGTTTTAAGAAGCCTTTGAATCTATTTCTAACTTTTTAATGTTGAGGGAAGTGTTGTAAAATATTGATAATAACCCATTGAGAAGTCTTTATATATATGAATACACAAAATCTAAATTGATTTTTGCATGATAGTTGCATTATCAGGGCTGATTGAGTTCCCCATTTTTTAGGCCTTATTAAAGCAATTCTTACATCATTGTCATCTAAGGTCTATAATTCAACATTCATGTATTTAAAGTTGCCAACTCAATCAACTAAAACTCTCAAAACATAAGTGCAAGTTGATGAAAGTTGCCAACATGTTATTTAAGGTTCTTAATTTGAGATTTGGCAAATTTCAATCGAATCTGTATTCTTCTAATTGTATTCATAATTGCTTTAAAACATTTAATTTCATGCAATTTCACTATTTCCAAACTCAATTGCTAACCCCAAAGTTGACCATTATTTTCATTTTAGTTATTGGTTCTAAATTTGTACATTTCAACCCTTAATTGACATAGTTTTTAAACCCGGCCCGGTCCAAGGCCCGGGTTCCGGGTTTTGACCGGGTCACCGGGTTTTGACCGGGTCGGCTGGGTCAATTTTTATTTTTTAAAAAAATTAAAACGACGTCGTTTTAGTAAAAAAAAAAGTCAACGGGTTGCAACCGGGTTTTGCCGGGTCGTCCGGGTCACACTAGGTCATGGCTTACCTTATTTTTTCATCAACCCGGCCCGGTTCCAGCCCCGGGTTAACCCGCCGGGCCGGGCTGGGTTTTAAAACTATGTTAATTGACAAATAAATTTTTAATTTCTTCAATTTAGCTTTTATTTTGATCAATTTGAACCCTTACATTCACCCGTTCTTTTTAGTTTGTTCATTGGTTTTGGATTTCTTTAATTAAGTCTCTAATTACCCATCAAACTTTAATATTTATACAATTAAGCCCCAAATTTAACCATATTAAATCTTAAAAATTACAATTCGACTCCCAAACTTTTATTTCATCTAATTAAAGCCTAAATTAACTTTATAAAATCAAATTTTCTTGTAATTTAATTCTCAATAAATTCAATTAGACCTTGAAAAATTTCAATTGAGTTCTTAAACATCTAATTTTGAATTTTCTTCCTCAAATTAAATTTTTCTTTACCATTAGAGCTTTCATCAATAAAAAATACATTGTCAAATTTTCTAATCTTTTATGTTTTGATCTTCCTTAACCAGTCTTAGACAATTTTTTGGGTGTTCTGATAAATTCTGCTCACTGATATATTTTTTATTTTCCTCCGACATTTTTTTTAAATTTTTTTGTATTTTATGATTTTTTGTATATGTAGGACCTAAAAATAGATAACAATATGTAGTATCTGAATAATACCTTTTTAATCATAATGAAATAAATATTTTAATGATTTTTGTGCTTGTATTTCTTTTCGATTTGAGTTGCATGTTTGACAAAATAGTTTGGTTTGGCCCGAGATGCTCAAATATATAATTATCTTAATAATTAAAAAAAATATTATGTATAAATTAAATGTTGAATCTACAATCAAAATTTTACTTATAAATACAAAATACATTAACAATATTTTTATATGTTTTAAAATATATATTTTGACGTGTAACGAAGTGTGAACCAATCACTAAGTGGCCAATAAAAAAAGCTTCTTTTCTTTCTTCATTATTATTTTCTTTTATCAAAATAGATTTTGAACCATTGTGAACCATGATTGTAATTATTGGAATGAAACGACAGATGCAGGTCTAAAGTTGGGTGCCATAAAAAGTGAAATTTCTTTTCCATATATAAAACGTTTGGGTAAAGGCTTATCCTTTCTTCTTAAGATGTAAATAAATATTACAGCTAATATTTCGCACAAAAAAAAATAAAATAAAAATAAAAATAAAAAGGTATACAGCTCCTTTACCTATTAAAACAGGAGAAATTATACCATGTCCAAGTATGCCAACTCAGCATGATGAGTTTCTTCAATCAATAATTAATTATCGTTAACTTTAAGAAATTGAACTTATAATTAAATAAGTATACTTCCGTTTTTTATTTTGTAGAATTGAATCTTGAAACTAAAATATAAGATAATTTAATAAATGTTTTGAAATACATTAGACAAATGCTAGAAATGCGACTTTATTAAGATTGTTTATACAAATTGATATTGTCAAATAAAAAGTAATAATGGATGACCATATGTTAATTTGTCCATATTAGTAAACGTTTTGGAAAGGCAAAACTATCACTGATTATATAATATAATTTAATAAAAAATAAAACTTTATATTTATTTATTTTGAGAAAGAAAAAAGAAGAAGTTATTATCAGATCAATTTAGATCAAACTGTGACAGCCACGAACAAGTTAAAAATATAATATATAGTTCTGCATGTTAATTACTCTCTTCCACACAAACATTTCTTGATGAGTAATGAAAGTCTGCTTCTCTTCTTCCTCCTCTAACCTGGATTAATCGAATTCTAATCGGTCCGTCTTTAATTAAATATTTCAATTCTTTCATGACAAAATCGAATTCGTAGTCACAGGTTTTAGGTCATGTGTATATATTCCGCAAGCTTTTATTTGAATAAAATCAAAATTGAACGGGAGACACATGACCGAAAACCTTCAACTATGAATTCGATTTTCGTCATGAAAGAATTGAAATATATATATATATATATAGGGTCTATGATGCATGAGGATTTAAAAAAAAAATTACCTTTTTTCCTAGTGCATCAGTAATAATTACAATATATTTTTTAAACTAAACTAAATTAGTATAAATAGAGTTATTTAACTTATAATTTAATAAAATTAGAGTTTTGTGGTAGTGATTTTATTCCATAAAATTTTATGATGTTGTTGTGTCAATATTTTTATAAAAATTGCTTGGCACTAAAAACAATTCTATTAAATATTATTTTATATGTTTTTGTTTTTGATTTATACCTTAATATATTAATAAAATCATATCAAAATATCTAAAAAAATTAATACTTTCTTAATCCAAACACGGTTAAATTAACTTTTTAATACAAAGTTGTATTTCTTTGCGCTAAACTGCGCTATAAATTCAAAATAGCACTAGTAAAAGTAATGTATTATAATTTGGCATTGTGATTTTAAAAATTAATTTTTTTATCAAATAAAATAGTGAATTTTATAATAAATTGTATTTGCTTTAGGTTAAAAGCTCATATTCATCCTAAAGTAAAACATTTTTTTAAACAGGAACATGTGTTTCTAGATGAAAAACAAATCTTAATAAAACACTATTTAATTTAAAATAAAAATCAATAAAAGCATGCACTTTTATTTCAAATACACGATAACGCAAAACATGTAGTAAAAGAACACTAAATCCAAACATTTTAAGAACAATAACTCTAAAATTTAGAATATTTTAAAGAGCTAAATATAAAGAGAATAGATAATTGTAAAAATATATTTTTTTATCAAAAATTAAAATATCTTCTTATCATTTTTATAAATTCAAATGTATTTTTCTCTTTTCTCTTTATTCTTTTTTTTTTCAAAATAAACTCATAAAATTACTTTTAAAAGTTTGCAAAAAGAAGCAGCAGGGGGAGCGCACGGTAAAGGCACGGGGTCGACTTCATTGTAACAGCACTCCAAAAAGTTCTATTAGGGTTTGGGGAAGATGGCGATGGGTAACTGCAGCAATACTGGTACAGTACTATACAGCTCAGCATCTACCAATCAAAACCTATAAATATAGTAAAAACACAAAAAGTAATAAAAATGAAAAAGAAAATACCATTTACAATAACAAAATAATAAAGTTCCAGCCCTCATCTGTGTATATATGCACGTCTCAATCGGTCCCTCCACTGTTGCTATCCTCCTGAGTCCTCTTCTCTCTCTCTCTCTCTCAACCTAGCTTACAGTCTTCCTTTCATTCTAGTTTTTTTCTTTTTCTTTTTTTTGAAATAATATTCTTATAAAGGTTTGATGAGCTGATGTAGCTAAAAGAAGTGAAAAAACCAAATGGGTTCTTTTTCTTTTTATGTGATCTTGGCCGGAATCTGTCATGAGGTGGTACTTGCTATATGTTAGTCTCACCACACACAACCAGAGGGAGTGTGTTTTTGTCAGAATCTTGCCGGATAAATAAATCTGATCCACTTAACTAAAAATCTATGATTTCCCAAAGTACTAAAGCGCGTTAGTTCTTGATTCCATTTATTAGATTTTCTTTCTTTCCTTCTTTCTTCTCATCTGATATAAAAAAAATACTATTATATTTTTAATGTTGAAAAAGGGTACTGTCTTGTTATAAAGTTCTGAGGTAAACAAGGTTGTAGGATTCTTTCTCGGGCATCCCCTTCACGTATTCCCTTTTGGCCTTAACCAATGGCAACATGCCACATCAGCTCCTTGCTCGTGGGTTTGTTGGTGTGCTATGCTTATGTGCTGTCCAATATTTCTCTGTGTTTCTCAATTTTTTTCTTTACAAGAATTTGCTAGTATATATTATTTGTTTGCTTAATTTCAATCTTGAAACCTTGTAGAGAGGAGGTAAAAAGATGGGGCATGGAATTGAAGGCTAAAGGGGTTCTTGTGCATGGAAATATTGACAATCGTTGTTTGCGGGTGGAGCATCATCAAGATTCACATGCAAAATGCACGGCCTGTGATGTTAGAGTTAAATCTTTCTTTGTTTCTGTTTATCTGCCAAAGTTCTTTGGTAGTGAGAATCTTGATGATGCTGCATCGGCAATAAACGACTATACAACACAAAAGGACTTGGAAAAGAAAAAACACAGTTTGTGAGTGACACTTTGCTCCTGCTGACCAACAGCAAATTAAAGGTGATTCTTTTTTCTTTCTACTTTGCTTTCTGTTACTGTCAGGTGAGTACATTTAGTAGTGTTTATATTTCTATTTTATGGTGGATTCCCTAAGTTTGGATTTTCGTTTCAGCTTGCGGAGAAGGAAAAGGAAGGACACCCTTCGTTTTGCTGACTTTAGCAGATCTGTGATTATTCCCTCCGAGGAAAATATTCAGGGGATGCAAATGGTATCTTTTATGTGTTGCAGATGTGATAGGTAACTTTGTTAATAAGCAAGAAAGGTGAGGGAGGGAGGGGGAGGGAGAGAGAGAGTGTTGATACCCTTGATTGTGTTGATGATACGATACGAGCTAATAAAATATTGAGATTAAATAGGTGAATTTATTAGACCCCTTACTGTTTCCATTTCTGGGTGTTTGATTTGAGATCCGTTACAGATCTTTGATTTGTTTCAAAGAATGATTGTTTTGGGTGGTTTTCGATTCTCATTTTTACACAAAGGCAAAGCAACGATTATGTATGTGGAGGTTCTTTCTTTCCTTGGAAGATAGACATTGTTCATTGGAGTCTCATAAGACAGAAAGTAGAGCATTGAAGCAGAAGCTGATCACATTGGTAAGGATAAGAAAAAATAAAGTGTGTAGTTTTTATCAGATTTTGTTATTTATGGGGTTTTTTTTTTATTATATCAGCTAAAATAGCTTAGCTTGAGTTTCAGAGTGTTCTCCATCCCACAATCTTTGTCTTCACTGGAAATGATTAAAAATGCTCTTTGATTATTTTATGGACATTCTTCCAAATGGTTTTTTCTGTGGAATCAGTAGATCCTTGAAAATTATTAACAGTTTTGAGAACTTTGGTATGCGAAAACATGGTGGGAACAGGTCATATTCTTACTGCCATGGTTGTGTAGGCTTCGGCATTAGATCTCTGTACTCACCAATCTTGTTGGTGGACCATCTTATCTTGCAATTTGGACCCTCGCCTTGTAGTCCTACTTTTTTGCAGACTTATTCAGTCACACCTATTTTTTCACCTCTTTCAATAATAGCAACCTAAGAGATTTGGCAATTTATTCTCCTTTTCTCTTCACAATCCATGACAGTGATAACTCAGCCATTTCAAGATTATAGAGATCTGTGTGCCTCCATCGCTGTCTTAATCATTGGTTCTCATATTCCATGCCCAAGGTTTGAATCCTCTCATCTACTCTTCTTCTTTATGAATCTGAAACAAGGCAGTACAGAAGGGAAAATTTAGGTTCACTGATTTACGAACTGTTGTTTTGTTATGTATGAGTTTTATTTCCCGTATTGTGATTCAAGATGTTTCTTTTAACAAATTAATCTAAACAATCTATTATTGGTCTTTAGATGTTAAGTTCGCAATTAATTTTCAAGATTACGTTTTACCATGTTTCCCTTTGTAGACTACTCTCATCTCCTTGTGGAAACATATGATCAAGTTCTTCAAGTAGAGTTGTCCCTCTAGCTAGTTCTCCCATGTCAGAAAGAGAGAATTAGTATAGCAGAATGTAAGCTCATATAATCATGGTCTTATCACGTAATTTTCTTATTGAAGTTACGCTGTTTTATGTGTTTGTTTACTCTTCTGTGATTAGAAGACATGTTGATTTATATTTTTTATTTGGAAAGTATATAAACTTATTTTGTAATTGTTTTATAAATAGATTTATTTTATATTTTCGTTTTTATATCTTCAATTAAATATGCTTTTATCTTTTCTGTATATTTTTTTTTAAGATTTATCTCGAGACACTAACCAAACACAACTTCAATGTTTGATACGGGTAAGATTGCTTTGTTTTTTTGTCATAAAGTTCTTATTTTTTGCTCCCTACTAAATTCCATCACATTTGTTCTTTAGTTTTCAATATTGGATTGGAATTTCTTTAGTTTATATCCCAATTTTCCATAATTAGTTATTGAAAACACGTTCATGAACTATTTTGAGACTGCATTTTACAAGTCTTGTAGCTAAGATACTGTAAGTTACTGTTTAACTGCAATAATCTACAAATAATTGAAGCAGCTCCTGTTCTTCGACCAAGTTAACAGTTTAAATAAGTAAATACTCACACAAACTCTACTCCCTCTCTTTAGGCTACATGATCATTGTTTTAATATTTCATGTCCTAAAAATCAGAGATTTTGAATTACATGTCCTTTCTGTTGGTAATAATTTTGGCTTTCCTTGTGATTTCCACATGCTCCAATGTGTTTTCTACTTTTACCTTTTCTTTTTCTTGTTGAATACCATTGCAACCTTGAAAACACTTGCATTTTCTTGCTTATAATACATGCTCGGAAGTCAGAACTTGAGAGCAATCTTGCAGAATTTCCTTTGAGTTCCATGAAAATGACTATTGTTTATGCTTCATCTCTCAGACTACATCAATGTGATCTCATTTTAATTTGGTAAAAGTAGAAAACTAAGTTACAAAGGCAATTGCATCAGGTGACCCAATATTTTGCTCTCTTCACAATGAATCAATAATATCAAATATCTGGTGGCAATTAAGGCATCGTGGATAGTGCCAAGCTCGTCTTGGGTTGGATTCTGGACTCGTGACCAAGTGTATGATTATGTTTGTTAATGTAATATATAGATTTTTAATTGAAAATGCATTAAAATAATTTTTTTTATTTTTATCAAAATCATAAAAAAACATATGAAAAACAATTTAAAAAAACATTGAACATTCGGCAAGGTGAATTCAAGTCAGAATTGTCAAGATCGATGATCTATGCATTATTGACCGTTTTTTAGCAAGTGAAAGTGTATAACTACGTGTCTTCATGGATACATATAATGCGAAACCAACCATCATTAACTAGGGCGCTTCGACAACATCCCAACAATTGGCTGTTGTAAATACTCGTCTGAACGAGTGATATCAATCCAACCGTCATCCATCAAGACACATGACAACACCCCAATGGCTGAATGTTATCCAAATTCTGTGATAAATATCATACTTATCTCACTAATACCCACACTCTACCTCCTCTCTAATATAATATCTTCTTATGGATTAGTGTCTTCTAAGGCATATTCCTTCAGGGCGGTCCACAAATTTATCAATCATTTGAGGAATATCCCGTTTACTCCCATTACATTACCCATCTGTTCAAAATTATTATTGCCACTCATACTCTGATCCCTTTCTGAAGTTTTTTTTGTCCCAATGGCATGATATCTTCGAAAGTATTGCTGTCGTCCTCCAAGCTCAAGTATCATCACCATCCTCTAAACTCAAGTCTTGTCATTGTTCTCGACATTCAAGCATTTGCCCGCGGATCATCTCCGAAGGTGCTGACGAGATGAGTACGTACGCCCTCCAGCTCTCTAGTGTGCACTTGCCCTCCAAAATATCTTTGCCCTCCGATGTGCGCATGCCTTCGTCCTCCGATGTATTTATCTTGCCTTCCGATATGTATTTATCTTTCGCTTTAGCATCCAAGGCATTATAATTAGGACACAATACTATCTTTCCTTTGTTCTTAACTTATGGTGTTTTAGATTAAATTCCTTATCAATTCAAAAAAAAAGTAGCGGAAAGTACCATAATGACTCACCAAGTACAGCTAGTAGCCACCCTAAGAAAGTTCACATCTCCATCTAAAACAAATCTTATGCTGTTCATGAAGTTATGCTACCTTTTCTTTGTACAAGCCGTGCGCGTGTAAAATAAGTAAAAAAGAGTTGAAAATAAAGCTTTTGAATCATGGAAAAAGAATTATAAGAAACATAAAACGCTATGTGCTTTTCTCGTCCAAAGCACTGTAAGGGCTTTATTGAACACGTTGAATCAGAATTAGAGCGTGGTTTTGGGATAATATTTAAATTATGATCATGTGTGCAAATAATTGGTGTGATATTTGTATTTGTATGTATCTACTTTGTTTTCCTCAATACAATTATACACCATGTCATTTTCGTAGGCACTGAGAATGCCCCCAGGAACATCAAGAAAATTAATCTATGCGATTACGCACCTGAAAGGTCAAGGTCGGATGATGTTGCGGCTACCCTAGATAGGATCCTGAGGAAACATCATGTATATAGATTTGATTGTATTTTAAAGCCTAGTGAGAAACAGCAAGGAAGGACTGTGTAATCTTGGAGAAATCTATGAGAACTCTACTAGAGTTTTTCACAAACTGTGTTTATTATAAATTTAGTGTTCAAGTTTTATATTTTTCTATTTAGGTGTTCTCATAAATTAGATACAAAATCTCTATTTCCAATAATAATAAATCATACAAAAACCATAAAAATAAATAGTAGTGAGAATCAGATACGTGTGTTTTTTGGTACTAAAAGTTTCTTTCAAAGTTTTATAGATATTTCAAAAAATAATATTGGAAAAAAAATATTTTTAAAAGAAATTTCGGTAATTATCTCTTAAATCTTCATGAATAATTCAATATTTCACTAGCGGAAGATTACTTATCATTCGTTAAAACTCGTAATTTTGTGTATGGACGCGTCCTTTCCTGTTAGATTTTAAAGCTCACTATTTTTTTTTTCCTAGGCAGCCTGAATTATCAATCTAGCAATGAAAGGCAGTTGGATCCTAACAAGCCATTGGACCTCGAGACTAGCAGCTGCCATACGAGCCAGGGAAATGTTTCAATCTACCTGGATCAGCAGGTCCCATCGGTGCATTATTCTTGTCTATTTCACCAAAAGAAATCTTCTTTTCCTAGCTAGGATATTATTATTGATGTTTTGTGAAAATATTCTCGAAGGCATTACGTGTATTCTTCTTCTCCTTACACCAATGAGTATTATTATATATCCAAGACTATCATTGAATATCAAACTTTTTAAAATAACAAAATGAAATATTTAATATTTTATCTAAAGAATTTAATCTTTTAAAAATAATGATATAAAACTCTTATTGAAAAAATAATTATATATATATATATATAAAGATCGGTTCTTCATCATATGAAATAATACATAAAAAACATATATATAAAAAAGATTAATATCATCTTCTTTAAATCAGTGAAGTCCAATTTTAGAGTATGAGGGAAAAGTTTTACAAAATATAAAATAATTAACTAATCGGCTTACAAGTGCTAAACTCGACCCAAACTTGTAATCATTTTCTAAGGTGACCTGAGGATCCTTTTCAGTTAATTGGGACCTCAATGTTAAATAGATTATCTGATCATTGAAATCTAAACAAATAAATAAATGATTAGCATGTCAAACTCGTTATATTACAAGGATTAAATCATAACATAATCCCTAAAGTTTTCCGGAAACTAAAAATTGAGTTATTTGACCATTCAAAATATCCTATATTTAATTAAAAGTTTATATATATATATATATATATATATTGAAATTCATTGTTGTTCAGATATTAAACTATATATTATTTTATATATTAAAATAACTAATAAAATATTACTAATCATTCTCGATATAAAAAATATTTTCATTATAATTTTTTTTTTCATTATAAATTTTTTCATTAATGTGTTTATTGTAGGTTGCAATTGTCATGATATTCTTAGAAAACATTAATACATGGTGCATTAATGTTGTTCAAAATTCTTATATATGTTTGTACAGAGAGAGAGAGCAGAGTTTGAAGCAGGATTTAATTTAATATTTAGATTAAAAGTTATTAGATTAATTATTTAATTTAAAATGAAATTATTTTAATTTTTTTATATTTAAAAATTTTATAAAACTAATTTTATTAGAATAATTAAATCATGAATTAACTTAGCAAACTACTTAAATTTTATCATATTAATATCCAAAATAATTTAAAATAAAATTCCACCTTGATCAAGTTTGGGATCACCGGTCTTTATCAAATATGATTTAACAACTATGAAATAAAATATTTACGAGCTCGTGATGTCATGAGATGACATCGAAAACCCCTACGTACGCATTTTCTTGACGCTGAGTCAAATTGCATTTATTAAAAGGGTTCGTTTGTTTGCCATGCGGAATTGCGCATTTTGAAATTGGCCTGTCGCGGATTTTTTTACAAATTTGAGCTCGCACAAATTTATATGGAATTCCCCTCTTTTTTTCTTACCTTGTGTACAAATTTATTATTGGTTTTTATACATCATATCAATATTAGTTTTGTGTATCAAGAATCTTTTTTTTTTCTTTTGGCTTAGGCTACTAAAAGTTTAATTGAATATCTTCAAGTAAATAATTATTTTTTATTTACTTTCTACTAATAAAAAATATTCTTAACGTATATTATGAAATAATTCATTTTATTCTAATATTTCCTTTTTAGCATTGACTTATTTCATTCTATTTGTTAAATAAATAAACTAGTTATTTGTTTATAAAAAAGAATTACTTTTTTATTTCATTATTTCCATATATAAAATAACTAATTATTTTCAAGTCATAAATCACAATGGTTATTTTATTTTAATTATTTTAAATAGTTTATTTTATTATGTTACTAAAAAACTTATTATTTTTTTAATCTTGTAATAAAAATAAATAAATATTTACCTTTCAAAACTAATTCATGCATTTTTAGTGAACATAGTTATTTTATTTTAAAAAATCCACTCTTTATTTTCAATTTTTTCAAATATTGAATTATTTTTTTCAAGAAAAAAAAGTGAATTTATTTAATTTCACTTAATTAGTTTTCACAAATGAAATAGGGATTAAACATTTGACACCACATGTGTAACATCTGAGAACAAATCATTTTCTAAAAAAATAATTTTTTGTATGTTTTAGATCGTTTTGATGTGCTAATTTTAAAAATAATTTTTAAAAAATAAAACTATATTATTTTAATACATTTCAGCATGAAAAACACTTTGAAAAATAAACACAACTACACTACCAAACAACCTTAAATATCATCAACCCAGCTACCTAAAAACATTCCAAGCACCCATGATGCCCTAAAATTTGACGAGATTACGTAAATCAAATATTTTCCAGATCTTGTATAAAGAAATATTCAGAGGAGGGTTTATTTTAAACTGCAAACAAAAACCTACAAGTCGCGTGTGAGAGTGTTAGAGATGGAGAAGAGGAGTCACTCTCAAGATGAGGAATCTTATCCTTCTAAAGCAAGGCTTCCTACCTCAGTAAAGATAAGAAAATAATGAGTTGTTGAATTTCTTAGTTTTTGTTTTGAAAAAACTAATGCGCTAGCAAATTTCTTGTTACAAGAATGACTTTCCTTTGTTTTAGGTACTTCAATGAACTAACAAATCTCTTATTGCAAGAAAATTGATAAAATTAGCAAACTAAGGCATTAGACTAAAAGAAAGTAAGGATTCGTCAGGAAAGTAATCATCGATTGATATGATGTTAGATGTTGAATCTATTGTCAATTGATCCATGATAACATTTTTTATGTCTTTTTTATTCTTGATTTCTTCCTGAAAATAAATCATTTGCAAATCTTCAAATTCATTAAAGTCAGTTTTACTCAAAGTAGTTTCAAATTAATTCTTTAATAAGGTCTACTTCCTAGAAATCATTATCATCACTAGGTTGCTTGAAAATATTAAAAATATTCATTTCCAGTGTCATGTTTTCAAATAATAACTTCATTAGTCCATTTTTATAATTAATTACTGCATTAGAAGTTACAAAAAATAGACATCCTAAAATAACTGAAATTAAAATACATTCTTTAACAAGTTGTGTATCTAAAACAATACAATTCATATGATAAATGAATTCATCAACTTGTATTAACATATCTTCAATTATTTCTCTAAGCACTTTTACAAATCTATCAATAAGTAAAAGAGTTACAGAAGTTGGTTTTAACTCATCTAAATTGAGACTTTGATAAACCAAATATGGAAATAACATTAGCTCCAAGATCAAGTAAAGCTTTTTTTAATTTTATGTTCTTCACTAAAGCATGAAATTTCAGGACAACCAAGGTCTTTATATTTCAAAAAATTATTGTTTTAAAGAAAAACACTTACTTGTTCGGCTAAAAGGGTCTTTATCTTTTTGTCTGAATGAAATATTATTGCTAATATCAGAATTCAAACAAACTTGAATCATGAAAGTTCTAGGAAAATTTCTTAGCTTTTGAACAAAAAGAAATTGAGGTTATTTGGATTTCTATAACTCGAGATATAGGCTAAACACTAAACAATATCTAAACTACAAGACAGATTCAGACTTCTCTGTTGTTGGTAAGATTTGGAGTTCCAAATAGTAGAATTGAGTCTTGCATTATCATGAATGTTTTAGGCCTATATCTTAACTTTCTAGCTATATAAACTAAATTGAAATCTAAGATCTACAGCTCCAGATATGACTCAATGATTGAACAATGTTCTAGTTTAGATTGAACCAACATATATTTTCTAAGCTTCACTCGCTCTGTCTTCTCAATTTTAGTAGCTAAACTCATCAATCAATCATTTGATTTATGTGATAGGTCTGTATTTAAGATGACCATTTACCGTAAACTAAAGGTATCTTATATTATTAGACTTATTATAAAACATGTTTTAATTAAGGAGTTATTGATACTTTAAGTGCAAAATATTGATATAAAACCTTGATAAAAATATAATTTTAAGTATTAGTCATAAACCGTGAAGATAAAATACAATTCATTAAGGATGGCCTGAGTAATGGATCTTTAGATAATTTTCTATTGACTCTTAAGATGCATCTTAGTAGAGATATATATCGTGCAATTCATGATTTATGATTCTATTTTTATAAAGAACATAATTGACTTAGTCTTGAGAATCTGACTAAAACAGACTCTGTTTGTTAGTATCCTCAACCCATAGAGGGCGTTTAAGCCTTTTTTGGACATAAAACTAATGGAAGATGTGAGCCACAATCACAACCACAATTTAATCCTTAGTTTGTAAGAACTTGTGTTTTTTAGTTTTATTAATAGCATATTATTTTGTTTTATTATTTCTTATATTTGTTTAAGTGTGTTTTAGATTTATCAGTGTTCGTTGTTTCAGGTGATGTCTTCTATACTCTATATTTTGACCTTAGGACATTAACGATAATGTTTTGTTTTGGTTGGCGGGAATGATAGTAGTTGATATTAAAAAAAAATTAACTAACAATATTTTTTATTTCATAAACCATTTGCAAAACTATTATTACTAAGATGATAGAGTAAAGGAGTTCTTTTATTAAAGTGACTCTTGAAATGCATCTTAGTAAACATTCTTAACAAGGTCTATAAGAATACTTCTTAGAATATTCAAGTAGTTTCAAATTAAAGTTTGTTTTACTCAAAGTAGTTTCAAATTAATTCTTTAATAAGGTCTACTTCCTAGAAATCATTATCATCACTAGGTTGCTTGAAAATATTAAAAATATTCATTTCCAGTGTCATGTTTTCAAATAATAACTTCATTAGTCCATTTTTATAATTAATTACTGCATTAGAAGTTACAAAAAATAGACATCCTAAAATAACTGAAATTGAAATACATTCTTTAACAAGTTGTGTATCTAAAACAATACAATTCATAAGATAAATGAATTCATCAACTTGTATTAACATATCTTCAACTATTCCTCTAGGCACTTTTACAAATCTATCAGTAAGTAAAAGAGTTACAGAAGTTGGTTTTAACTCACCTAAATTGAGACTTTGATAAACCAAATATGGAAATAACATTAGCTCCAAGATCAAGTAAAGCTTTTTTAATTTTATGTTCTTCACTAAAGCATGAAATTTCAGGACAACCAAGGTCTTTATATTTTAAAGAATTATTATTTTAAAGAAAAGCACTTGTTCGGCTAAAAGGGTCTTTATCTTTTTGTTTGAATAAAACGTTATTGCTAACATCAGAATTCAAACAGACTTGAATCATGAAAGTTCTAGGAAAATTTCTTAGCTTTTGAACAAAAAGAAATTGAGGTTATTTGGACTTTTATAACTTGAGATATAGGTTGAACACTAAACAATATCTAGACTACAAGACAGATTCAGACTTCTCTGTTGTTGGTAAGATTTGGACTTCCAAATAGTAGAATTGAGTCTTGCATTATCATGAATGTTTTAGGCCTATATCTTAACTTTCTAGCCATATAAACTAAATTGAAATCCAAGATCTACAGCTCCAGATATGACTCAATGATTGAATAGTGTTCTAGTTTAGATTAAACCAGCATCTCTTTTTTAAGCTTCACTCGCTCTGTCTTCTCAATTTTAGTAGCTGAACTTCATCAATCAATCCTTTGATTTATGTGATAGGTTTGTATTTAAGATGACCATTTACCGTAAACTAAAGGTATCTTATATTATTAGACTTATTATAAAACATGTTTTAATTAAGGAGTTATTGATACTTTAAGTGCAAAATATTGATATAAAACCTTGATAAAAATATAATTTTAAGTATTAGTCATAAACCGTGAAGATAAAATACAATTCATTAAGGATGGCCTGAGTAATGGATCTTTAGATAATTTTCTATTGACTCTTGAGACGCATCCTAGTAGAGATATATATCGTGCAATTCATGATTTATGATCCT
This sequence comes from Populus euphratica, assembly GCF_000495115.2. Taxonomy (NCBI): domain Eukaryota; kingdom Viridiplantae; phylum Streptophyta; class Magnoliopsida; order Malpighiales; family Salicaceae; genus Populus; species Populus euphratica. The sequence goes on along the minus strand of NW_011500696.1, from coordinate 1,266 downwards.
ATTTTCATAAAGAACATAATTGACTTAGTCTTGGGAATCTGGCTAAAACAGACCCTGTTTGTTAATTTTTAAGAAAAATGGATAGGAAGCGTATCCCTGACCAATAGAGGGCGTTTAAGCCATTTTTGGACGTAAAACCAATGGAAGATGTGAGCCACAATCACAACCACAATTTAAGCCTTAGTTTGTAAGAACTTGTGTTTTTTGGTTTCATTAATATCATATTATTTTATTTTGTTATTTCTTATATTTTTTTAAGTGTGTTTTAGATTTATTAGTGTTCGTTGTTTCAAGTGATATCTTCTATACTCTATCTTTTGACCTTAGGGCATTAACGATAATGTTTCGTTTTGGTTAGCGGGAATGGTAGTAGTTGATATTAAAAAAAAATTAGCTAACAATGTTTTTTATTTCATAAACCATTTGCAAAACTATTGTTACTAAGATGATATAGTAAATGAGTTCTTTTATTAAAGTGACTCTTGAAACGCATCTTAGTAAATATTCTTAACAAGGTCTATAAGAATACTTCTTGAAATATTCAAGTTTACAAACTCGAATTATTATCAATTGATTCTTCTTATATACCCATTTAACAAGTATTTTTAAACCTTTATTCACATACATATTTTAACATATGATTATAGATTACAATTTGAATTATTACATTGTTGATGTTCTTTTGTTAAAGGTAACAACTAAGGAAAATTGATAGTATATAATTTGCAAAAAAAAATAAAATTGATGATAATAAAAACATAGATAAGTTTGGTTTCGTAGCCTTCCTAACCTAAGCAATTAAGACCAAAGGGGTATTTTAACACTTAATACCCTAAAGTCAACTAACTTCGGAGCTATTGGCCTAGTGTTTGTTACATGGGTTAAGGAGAAAAACTTAAGAGAATCAAACATTGCACTATCTACGAATCAATATCTATAACCCGAGTTACTAAGCTTATAGGGGTGTCTTGACATAACCAAAAGATTGATATCTTCTCTCAAGTGCAATAGTGTCGAAGTAATAAATAATTTGACAAGACCGGGATCAAACCACATAGAGGTTAACTATATAAGTTATAAATAATGATGATGATGATGATGATGATGATTATGATGGTGATGAATTAAAAAGGACTTTGAGATGTAAGATTAATGTAAGCATTAAACAAGGATAAAATAATTGTTAAGGTTAGAGGATCCACTAATAATATTTCAAACAAATATAATATAAACTTTTTTTTTACTTAACTAGAAACCACACACAAA